>NC_081413.1:232650014-232667131 GCF_030272615.1 Cryptomeria japonica
TTTCCGATTGATCTCTCGAATGCACACCCATTTTTCCTTTTCCTATCTTCGAATCTGATTCAACTTTTGAACTGCAGCACAAATCCATTCACAATCAACTAACAATTCTTTGTTTCGATCTACAGATGCTCAAAAACTCTTCTTCAAATGCAATTAGGGTAAACGTAACTCAGTAAAACTTTATTTTATAAACTTACCCACTGTATTAATTGCACAACTGATAGGGTAACAAACTCACCTATACTAATAGGTATATAACCGGTTGGTAATCCTTAGAAAATCGATAGATAAGAATATCAAGAATTCTCATAATACAACTTGAAATGAAAAAATATCTTACCATATATTCTTCAAGGGGTCCGAACGTAGGTTTACCACTATGCTCCCCTTAGGCTTGATGAAAAGCTCAGTTCTCAGGTGCAGGATTCTCCACACTAAGTGAAGGGTTAGATTCTTCTGTAGGCTTGTTCTCACTTTTCTTCTTTTAGATTTTGTTCATCTCCACTCTAGTTTCTTCAACATCAACCTTTTGCTTACCTTTTTGATCTTCATAGTGGTTAATCGGTTTGTTCTTCTTAGTTCTACAAAACTTAGCCATGTGTCCTAGTTTTTGACAATGATAGATGGCCATCCTAGATGCTCTCCAAGGTCCTGCATTACCTCTTCCAGTTCTCCTTCTGTAGTTCATAGCCACATGTCCATAATTATTGCAAATTGTGCAAATCAAATTTATTACCTTTTCCATCTCATATGGACTGAACCAGTTGACAAAGGCTTTTTTCTAGTTCATGTTTCTTCGATTGTCATAGGTCCTTCTCCAATCATTGATAGGTCTTGGATTCATGTGAGGTGTTGAATTGTTCACTCCATATTTGCATTCAACTAATCTATGTCCATAAATGTTGCATATGTAACAATGACCTTCAAATCTTCTAGACACATATCTAGCATTAGCATTATAGCTTGTGTTCACATTAGGTCTTCTTCTACACGCATTAGTAGTACATCTAGGTTTGTGACAGATAAAGGAAATAGGTTTGAAAAATTTCTTACCAATAGGCTTCTTAGCCTTAGGAGAAGTTTTATCTTTGTGTACGTTGCTCTTGGTACTGAATGATTCTCCTTTCTCAGATGTGTTGAATCTGAGTCCAGATGTGTCACCTTTCATCCTCTGAGATTGGATCTACTCATCCAGCATAGAAGAACTCTTATTAAATTTTTCAAGCTTCCTATTAGCCTCAATAATCTCTTTGGTAAGATATTCATTGTGCTTTGTTTGAGTCTCTCTCAGAGAAATTGCCATTTAAAGATCTAACTATAAAGATTATTTCTCTTCCTTCTCCTCATGCCAACGTTCATGGAAAGATGCATTTTCCTGCTTGATCTTAGCAATCTCATGATCTCTCTCTTTGATTAGGTCTTCAGCTGCCCTCCTTGCTTCAAGTTCCCTCCTCAGATTTAGCTTTTCACCATTCAGTTTTACCACTTCTTCAACCAGTGCATCAATGTTGGCCTCATCGAAAGAACTATTGTCAGTGATATCCAATAGTTCCTCAATCAGTCACTCCTTATAACTTGTGAAGATTTAAATCTGCCCCTTAGGGTTTCAAGCTCTTCCTTGGTTGCATCGAGCACTCTAGCCATCTCTATATAAC
This sequence comes from Cryptomeria japonica, assembly GCF_030272615.1. Lineage (NCBI taxonomy): Eukaryota > Viridiplantae > Streptophyta > Pinopsida > Cupressales > Cupressaceae > Cryptomeria > Cryptomeria japonica. The sequence continues at coordinate 232,651,670 of NC_081413.1, forward strand.
TCATATCTCCCATATTGGTTTTAGGGTTTCCTTCCAAGTGATTAATCCTTAAGGAATTTAGGCTCTGATGCCAATTTATAGACTTAGAAAGCATTGAGAGAGGGGGTGAATCAGTGATAGCAAAAACAATACCACTTTAAAGACAGACCGGTAAGAACAATACACCAGTTTACTTAAAACTATGCATGCAACCCAAAGTGATATAAAAACATCCACAACAAGTAAAACATCCACCATAACACAAGTGTTTATATGTGGAAAACCCCACTAGGAAAACCCACGGTGAGATGGGAATCACAAGTTAACTATCTGCAGAAATAGGTAATTGACCGATTAAGGTCTACAAAGTGCTCTGCTAGGAGTGTATCCTATTAAAGATTCTAAAGCCCTGTTAGGAGCTATACTTGATTAAAGGTAGCACCTTGTTAGGAGTAACCTCAGTAGAGGATTTCAAACCCAAACTAATGGATCACCTAGTTAGAGGATTTGTACAAAGAAGCTTGTGAGAGCTTACTCGGTTAGGAGATTTAACTATTGTAGTGATAAGAAAACAACAGGTGGTATGATCTATAAATAGCACATATTGCTTGTATAGATCCTCTTCTCCTCACTCAATACTGCATCACTGACATACTCTGCAACTCCTTCAATAAATCACATCAACTCATCACTTGTATCTCACATCATAAAACTAGTTCATCACAATGTCATTTTATAGACATTAGATTTCATGTTGGCTCAAGAACCTCATCGCAATTTCCTAGGTTTAGTGTATCTTGATAATCTTACATAACACATCACACATTACTAACAAATCCATCGATTAGAGATAACTCATCACGACGAGTGATAACTCATCACACACTTAGTGAGACCTATTGGAACATGGATAATGGTTGAGTGTTAACCACTTCCAACTCATAGACCGATTATCCTCCATTTGCCTCTTTATTGATCTCCAAAGTCTCTCCAAACTGGTGTCAGTGAAAATGACAAAAAACAATTGTCATTCATGCATATCCCGGTTGTTTACATATACCAGTTGGACCTCTCTATACAAATGATACTAGTTTGCAATACTAAGACTTAGGAGTACTACCTGTTTGTCTTAACTAAGATGACTATGACAATGTGAACATATGTGTGTATATGTGTCATCAATGACAACACATAAAGTCATCCAATATAAAAATCATGATCAAGCCAACAAGATGATGACTTTATGAATTGTTATATGGGTTATTATGATGTTATGTGCTCATTTGATAACTTATATCTATCTCTTTGTACTTGTTGTTAATACTCTCTTATGATGGTCTGAGGATATTTTATGATGTACTAACCCTAATTCTTGAAGTACGATCGATTATGATATTGCTTGATTGTTTGTGAGTGTCTTCTATTATCTTTGTGATAGGGATGATGTCACATCACTCATTACGAGTAGGATGTGTCATTATGATTCTCTATCACTTGCCTGTATTATATATGGTATATGTTGTATCGTGGCTTTGTGGATGCATGATTTGAAGGTACCAGACATAGAATCTACCTGGATTCACAGGTCTGAGTCTGTCTTATCCCAATGGCAAGTTGATTGAAGATGACACAAAATCCCATTCTACACTCTAGGTGTAAGATTGATTACCCTTGTTAGTCTTGCATGAGTTGTTGTTTAGTGTTGAGTGATCTCTTGGATGTGTTTTTGATGTAATGCTTGGAGTGTTATGTTATTCATTGATTTAGTTATTAATTGATTAAATGATTTTATATCATTGGATATTTATTATTTATTGTCTTTAAGAATTATTAATATTGTTATATAGCCTTTGATTATTTATTTATGGCTTTAATTTATTTATAGCCCTTGGTTTATTATATTTATTTATTAGGATTTGTATAGATTGTACCCATGAGTATTATTATTATTTATCTTTTTAAAATTTTGGGATAATTAATATATTCTTTCTACTTACCCTCTTATTCTATTGGTTGAATTATTGGGTAAGTTAATTCAATAATATCTTATTTATTTCTGCCTTGGGTTTTGTTATGGGTTGGTAAGAAATATTATTTTTGTTGTTATTTTGATTTGCTGACATACTGTATGGTTTTGGCCTAGTTTTCTATTTATTTTCTTTACTATGATATTATGGGGGTTGGCTCGGGAAGTGTTTTTCTATGATTTTGGATTTGGATTGTTTGGAGGAATTTGGATTGTGGCCTGTTGGAACTTCTTTACCAAATCCATCCTTTCATTTTCAAATTTTCACCAGGTCGAAAGATTTCTTGCTCTTGCATTTTCTATTTTAGTTGTAACTATATGGATTGGGGAAAATATTATGTATTGTAGTTGTGCACAAATGGGAATAGCCAACTCTACAAACATTGTCTGTGCATTCTTGGCTTCCTGTGTGTTATGCTTTGGATAGGATTTGAGATTTGGTTTCCGTTACATCCTTGTTGTTGTTGGAGGAGTCGGGAAATTATTTATTCTATGTAGTTTTATGTGTTTTGGCTCAATGTCGTGTCCACCATTTCTGAGAAATCTTTTATTATGGTTTATGGTTCAGTTTTTTATTTATATCATTTGTTTTCTATGATCTATGCATCTCTATTGAACCTTTATTTATAAATTTTTTATACTTGAATCATTTTATTTTATTTTGCTAAGTTTCATGGTTCTGTCTGAGTTTTCTAAGAAAATGCGCTAAAAGGACATATGCGCTATTTCGTTAAGTATATGCATTGTTTTACCTATCAAATGCATTGTTTTTTTTCTCATATCTAGTGCAGTGTGATTCAAATATACTGAAACATTATGAATGTGTCATAGGATTTGATCAATTTTCCAAAGATTAGGATATATGTGTTGCAGGACTCAATAGATGTGTTTTTCAATTAGGTATATGCGCTAACCCGCTAAACAAATGTGCAAATCTGGTTATTTTAATATTCTAAGTTAGTTTACCAAATCTTTTAGTATTCTATTTGGATTTATCAGTTCTCTATTTGTCTTGGGTTACTATCCATAATCGTGTTATATTTTCTGAGTACTCTTGGATGTCCGAAGTAATATTTTGATGTGTTATTTAATCATTTGTATCGTTATAGGATGAGTATTACCTTGCTATGTTGATGGTTCTTTTATCTCTGATATTGTGTGATCTATGAGATCTATGTGAATTATGCTATTGGCTCAATGTGTATTTATGATGTTTGATCTTGGATAGTTAGGTTGTATTTTGTGGGACATCTTACTTGATTGTTTATGTTGTTAAGGCCTACATGCATGATTAGGGGGAGGGTTTCCATGAGTCTACCAAAGTCATGAGGAATGGACTACTAAGATTCTTGTGTAATAGAGCTGGCATCTAGACCATTTGGATAGCTCATTGGAGGTTTTCCATTGTAATTGATAAGTGATAATATAATAATTAATATTAGGTGGGTTGGGTAGAGTAACTCATCTAAGAAAGATAATAAATGTGTTTTGCAATACCCATCTCATGGATCAGAGACCGGAGTGAGGTGGTAGATCTGGTTACCGAGTAAACCATACTACCTTGATTTCCTCAAAGGTTGAGGCAGTTCTGCATGTGTATCCTATGTGGTAGCATGTGATGACATTCTTTTCCTACATGTTGGTCCTAGTTCCTTATGTCTTGTTCTTGAGTCACCTCTGGAGGTTTCTTAGTTATTTGATATGTTTTTCTTGGTTTGTGGTAGAGTTGTTTCCTCTTTGGTTGATAGGTGTCAGCTTAGATCTAGAGTGTGTGTGGGATGTTGTGTCATCTTCTAGCACAATGGTGGATCCTTTAGTTCCACATGGTCGAGTGTTTGGTGCCTTTCTTTCATTGGGATTCTTTTCTTGGATGAATTCCATGGATGTGGATCTCTTATCTCTTTAGTTCATATATGGATATTCATAGAAGATTATTGTATGTGATTCATTTGACATGTATATGTAAATACATTTGAGAGCTATGATGATTGTTGTAAAAGACACTGTATTCATGTATCTAGTAGATGTTATTAGGGAGAGCAATGATGTATCATGTGTATCTTGAGAATGATTAATAATGAGGACAGTGGATATTGAATCTATGGATGTGTACTTGGTGCTATGATTGTGATGATGTAATTAGTTCATATTGCTATAGTTTAATAATGTGGTAATTGTTATTGAATTGTATTTAATGTTAAAAGAAATTAATGGATGAGATTAGGAACATTTTTTATTGGTGCTTCAAATGAACCTAATGGGGGTCAGTTGGTAGTTGCATCATTGAAGATTGCATTTAGGATAGATAGATTAGAAATGATCTTGCACATGTGAATGTAGGGAATAGTTGATAATATAAGTAGTGTGTACTGGATTGGTTGTAATTATGAAGTTGTTTCCTATATTTACTAGTATAAGTAATGACGTTGATTTACCCTATGGAAGTTAGATGTTATTGATGTAGTTGTATTGCATTATGCCTGCGTATCATGATTGATGATTATATTCGTGATGAGTAGTTAAATGTATATGTAGCATTAGTTTATATGATGTTTAAAAATAATAATTGTCATCTCTATTTTCCATGTTAGTTAGTGTATTTCTCTAGGGTATTTTGGTGGGCGTTATAACCTGACAACAATATACCTGATGCCAATGTACTTGATGGTAGATACCCGATGGTAATGTACCCGATAATAAATACCCAATAGCAATGCACTCGATGGTAGGTACCCGATGATAAATACCTGATAGCAATGTACTCTATACTAATGTACCTGACGTTGGATACACAATGGCAAATACCCAATGCCAATGTACTCGATGACAAAGTACCTGATGGTAGATACCTAACGAAAAATGCTTGAGGGTAAATACCCGATGGCAAACAATTGAGAATTGTATTCAATCTACCCAGAAATATGAAAGACCATTATTATAATCCAAGCTAGCATAGTAGATCGTAGAACAAGGCATATGAAAACTATAGAAACAGATTGTTAACAATTGAAGACTTGTATTCCCAGATTATATCTATATACAAAAATTTGTCTTTGCAAGATGATGTCACAAGTTTGAAGCACAAAGTGAAATATCAAAATGATATTTCCAATGGTAGACTAGGGTGAGGAATGACTCCCACTAAAACTATGAGTGCTAGAATGGGGAGGATCTTGCACCTTTGAAACAACAACCGGAACACCCACTTCCAATAGGAATTAAAAATACACAAGAAAACATAAACATCCACTATCCTTCCTAGAAGCCCACAATGGCCTTATAAAGAGCTCCATGAATTTTAATATATTTATTATTTAATATATAATATTAAAGTTAATTAAATATTATATCTATAATTAATATTTATTTATTTTTGCATAAATTTAATTGTCAATTTAAAATATACATATATTAATATATTAGATATTTCTTGTAAAATTATAACTTATATGAATTAGGATAAATATCAAGATATTTATTTTAAAATAATAATATTCTTCTCTTTAATTATATGACCAAATTTTTATTATGTTAAAATTTTGAAAGTTATCAAAATTTCATCTAATAAAATTCTTGTACTTATTGTTAAATATTAAACCAAATAAATAAGTGCCATTATGGCCACTATTGAAGTTCAGGCCTGGTAAGGGGACTTCTAGGGTTGATCCTACTTTGCTACAAAGAAAGAAGGTGATATGGGAAAGACCTAGTGAAGGTTGGGTGAAAAAAAAGTTTTGACGTTGCCTCTAAAGGTAATCTTGGAGTTTTGGGGGTAGGTGTTGTTGCAAGAAATTAATATGGAGTAATCTAAGCTATTGGAGTACCAAGACTAAATGCACTTACCATTCTTGGATGGGTTACATTGCCTATGAGATTATGATGAAATCTTCATTATGCTAACCCCACTTTATGATTATATTGGATGAGATGATGCTATGGTGTTTGTGAATTTCTTACTACTGTATGTGTGATAGGGACAATGTCATACCACTCATTATGAGCATGAGATGACATTGGGATTCTTTATCACTTGTTTGATAATTTATAATTTATTATTGTATATGTAGTATCATGGTTATTGGTAGTTGTAGGATTATAGGCACTAGAAATCAACTTCACCTGATCTAAAAATTCTTTGTGTGTCTTTATCCCAATCGCAAGTTGTTGGAGATTGCATGAGATCCCTCTATACACTATAGGCTTAAGTTGTCATCCTTGTCAGTTGAGTATCTTGGTGTGAGTTATGGTGTTGGTATATTGAGTTGTGGTCATCTTGTGGTGTTGTGACTATTTGATTATTTAATTAATTACTAATTTCCTTGGATTTCATATCAATCTTCACCTATGAACTTGTTATACAATTGAAACATAAATATTTTCTTGTGCCAATTTGAATTAAAAACTATGAAGAATGCGATGCAGATGAAACTAAGAACTCTTCTTCTTGTGTCATTGATAACATTTATGGTACATGTCTCGGCCAAATGTGAGGTTTCATTTGCACAAAAGTCCTCTGAAATGGTAGAGAAGTGGGTGCATGTTCAACTTAGCCATGTGCCACAATACCCATCAGAAGCTATTTTATTAGACTTGAACAAGGCACATCTCAATCTATATCATAATGTTCAAGATGCTTCTTTACAGTCTCTATAAAATGACAACCACTAAAATCCATACTCGTTCCTCTTCTTTTCTATTCTATTATTAAATAGAAAAAATAAAACTAGATCATCTCATAATGTGTCCTTCATTCACTATTTTGTTTCCATTCATTCGACATATATAATTGATTAAATTGTAAATAAAACATGGTCCAATCAAATTCAAAATAAAAGATGGTGCAATTTTAGTTATCATCTTGAAAGAAAAAATAAATCTATTTTACCTAAAATTCTCACTAATAATAAAATATTTAAATGCAAAGAGTTAGAGAAGATAAAGAGATTTTCTTTTAGTAGGAATATCAATGAGATTTTTTTTTAACAGAAGCAACAATATAGAATCACCCCAAGAGAAATCTCAACAATCAAAACAAATGTAGAAGAAGAAAAGAATGAACACATAAATTCCAAATCAATGATAAAGATAGATAGAGATATAGAGAAAAGGGGAGAGGGAGAGAAAAATTATGAGATTTAAACAAATAGAGAGAAGTAGATATAGAGGGGGAAATAGACAAATAGAGGGATAGAGATATATGTGAAGTGAATGGGAGAGTATTAGACATAGATAAGGGATAGGAGGGACAGAGCGAGGGAGAGATAGAGAGATGTAGCAAATATAATAGACTAAAGGGGAAAGAATCAAATTATACACCATTTGCATATAAGCCACTTGCATGCTAAATAAATTCTCCTTGTTTAAGCTTTATTTTCTTACATCATATGATTTAGTATAATATTAGATATCTTTAAATACCAAGACATGACAATATGTTACAAATTTTGTTACCAAAGTGGTTGGTAATAATTACTGATATAATTCGAGGGGGAAGAGAAAGGGAGAGGGAGACATAAAAAAACTCTATGTACTAAAAATCAATTCTATGTACTAAAGATAACAATTTTTTTTAACTCAAGTGTGACCCGAACAATACGTGTAGTACTTGAACCATAAATTTGAGTGCATCAAAAAAATGTCATTCCTGGCTTTTTGCAAGTGCAAGTCAAATAAAAAATATAGTAAGATATGCTAGATTTTATTAATATTATTTCATCTCTCTAACTCATATACACACACTCTCTATTTCTCCCTCCCTATCTCTATCTCTATCTCTCTCCCTCTCTCTTAACCTTCCTCTATTACTTGTGTCTATCAACTTATTTCTCTCACTCTTTCCTCTCCATATGTATCTCAAATATATATCTCTCCCATTGCTATTAATATATCATTATCTCCATCTCTCTTTCTCTCCCTCTTATTCACCACATCGATCTTGTATGATATATCTATCTCTCTATTTCTCTCTATCTTCCTTTTAATCCTCTCTATCTCTCTCCCTATCTGATACATGAGCATCCCCAGTCTATAAGAAATCTTGCATCAGCCAAAAATATTTCCTTAGTTTTGTTCTTGTTCAGTTCATGTAGCAGTTTCTGTGTTTCATTTAGTGTATTCTGGTAGCTATTTGTCTTTCATCATGGATCAGATTTTCAGGTTCTAGGTGTGTTATTGTGCGTTATTCCAGACTTCTAGCTCATTTGGGCTCTTTTATGGTGATTTTTTGCTTCCGGAGTAACTGATTCTAGGTTCTGGAGTAGTTTTGAGCTTATCGTCTAAGTTGTAGATTTCTTCTTTTTCTGAGTAATTTCTTAGATTGTGGATTAGTTTGGTGCCACACTCAATATTTTTAGGCCCTTGGTCGACCTTCCTTTGTGGTCCACACTTTTAGATTGTTCTTTCTGGATGGTATCTTCATGTTTTGGGGCTGACCTATCTTACACATTTCATTTTCCTTCTTTGGTTAATGTAATCTTTTATGGCTGACCCAGGTGTGTTCTGGAGGATATATATATATATATATATATAATTTTATATAGTTATTAGAGGACATAAATTAGATGAAGTTCTAGATTCAATATTCGAGATCCAGATAACTCTAAGAGTTCTAGATGGATTGAAAGCTGGTGTGTTAGCTTGTGTATAACCGGTGAGTGTACCAGATGTTCTATGCTAAATATATGATGAAGAAGATATCTAATTCTATCATATTTATATGTGTTTTTGTTGTTGATGTTGTGTTTCTCTTGCTGTATGATCTAGTCAGGTCTCTTTGAGGACCCACCAGACCATGGCTACATCAAGTGGTATCAGATCTGGTTGCAAACCTTGAGGCATTCCTTTGGGTGAAGAGATCATCGAGTGGAGGTAGGTTGTGAGTGTGAAGCAATTGAAACCTACAGTGAGATTGCCGAGTTGAGGAAGTTGCACCGAAGTAAAGGAGGAGATGTTGCCTAGAAGGATGAACCCTTAGAGGGTAGAGAAGATGATGGAGGATTTCAAGAATGAGATGAGGAACAAGATCCAAAACACATTGGTTGGTTTACAAAGGAATCTGGAGTTTGAGGATGAATATGAAGAAGCTGGAGAAGATCTTGAAGTGGAAGAGGCTGAAGGACCAGAAGTTGGAAGAGAGGAAATATTTTTGAGAGAAATGGCACAAGCAAGTAAAATACATAAAGTGGAGATTTTGAACTATTTTGAGATGTTGAATTTGGAGTATTTGATTGATTGGATTGAAGAGTTGGAGGACTACTTTGAATTTGAGGATATTAAGGACCCAAAGAGGGTTAGGCTCGAACAAACTAAATTGAAAGGGCATGTTGCCTTATGGTGCAAAGAGTTGTAGAGAAACATAGTTGAGAATGGTGAAATGAAGATCACCAAGTGGAGATAGATGGTTGCAAGATTGAAGGCTTAGTTCATTCTGAGAGACTATGCGTTAGAATTGTTCAAGAAGTTGCAGAAACTGAAGCAGAGAAACATGAGTGTGAAAGAGTATACTAAGGAATTCTACAAGGTGATGATTAGATCTATACATAGAGAGATGGATAGGGAGAAGGTGGTTTGATACATAAATGGACTTGCATTTAACATTCAGGATAAGATGAGTACGCTAAAGATTTCTATAGTTGAGGAGGCTTACCAATATGCTTTGAAAGCTAAGGAGAAAGTGAAAAGAAGACAACCAAATTACCCTAGAGAAAAAGAGAGATATAAGGAGAAGATGAGTGTTAGTTCAGAGAAGTAGAAAGTGGATGAAGAACAAAAACATAAGTTGAATAAAGAACTAGATCAGAAGACATAGAGAAAAGGCAATGGCAGTAGCAACACAAGATTTTTGGGCAGATGTTTCAAATGTGGAGAGACCAGACATAGAACTTATGAGTGCAATCAAGGGGTGGCAAGAAATTGTGTGACAAATGAGGATTAGGAAGCTACCGTCACTAAATCTAAAAATGCACCAGAGTAGGGAGAATCTCTTATGTTCAGGAGGAACTTGATGGAGCAGAGTAGTGAAGATACCAGATCTACTTAGAGGAGTCTTTTCCGGACTGTATGCAAATCAAGTGGTAAGTCTTGTAAGGTTATTATGAACAATGGATGTACTGATAATTTTGTATCTGAGGAGATGTTGGAGAAGCTTGGATTGCAGAGGCTTAAGAATCCTTGTCCTTAAAAGGTGAGTTGGTTACAAGATGATCAAAAGTTAGAAGTAAAGGAGCAGAGTTTAGTGCATTTAAATATTGGATCTTTTAGAGATGAGGTCTTATGTGATGTTGTGTCTATGAGTGCTTGTCATTTTTTGTTGGGTAGACCTTGGCAGTTTGATAGAAGATATATTTATGATTGTAGAAGAAACCTGATCACTATTGAGAAGGATGGGTAGAAGTTCACTTTGAATTCCTTGAGGGAGAAGGAGAAAGAAGTGAGAAATTTAAGTCTTGGGAAGAATTGCAGTAATGAGAAGCTGGTTACAGAGGCTACCTTGATTGGTGGCATGGATTTACAAAAGGATCTAGTAGATAAGTCTAATAGCCAGATGGAACCGAATGGCTATAAGGTTACGTTGGTAGACCGGATGATGTCTTATAGTAGAAATAAATTTGAGTTACAGAGTAAAGAGAAAATTAGTAAGAAGAGATAGTGTACAGATAAGAAGCAAGAAAAGAAGAACAAAGAGAAACATAACTTGGAGAAAATGGATGGGGTTCCGAAAGGGGAAAGGAAGCGGTTCACAAACAAGGAAGATGTTTGGATCATAAATAAGCAAAGCGTTCTTATTTTGAATCCTTTTTGACATTCATGAGTTTCCACTCATGGAACATTGCTTTCTACCTGGGGTGTCTAATATAGGAGCATCCGTGCTTTATGAGAAATATTGCATCAATGAAAAAAAAATTCATTAGTTTTGTTCTTGTTCAGTTTGTTATCTCCTAGAAATTCACCCTCTACAGAGTTTGAAACTAAGCTTTCTGGAGAAACATGGGGTCACTTTGAAACTACTATTTTTTTAGGAAAAGGGAAACAAAATAACTAAAAATGCAAAATCCTACTTCTACAAACTAAAAGGAAATACTATGTGAATCACAAAAATTGCTAATTTTATGATAATTAGAAAGCTGAAGCACTCTAAAAACTATACTAAAAACAATAAGATAATATAACTTATTCAAGACATGCACACACATAAATATTTCACAAGAAGGTCTGAATGAGATTACTCAGTAACTTAGACATAACTTGAAACCTGCACATGACACTTTTGCAAAAAAGGTATAAATATAGTGAGACAAAATTATAAGGAAGGGAAAAACTCTTCACTGATAACTCGATCAATCAGAAAATACACAACTCTGCAAGAATAAGAAGATATAAAATTGTCACAAGTCTACAAGGTAGCTTTATCAATATCAAAATATATGAGTTCCAAAAATATGGCAATAAGAGAGGACAATGGACTATTAGAAGTCACTAAGGCTCCAAACTGCATAATTAGGAACTAACTCAAGAATGATTTACAAACATCAATATATCCTCCAATCTTCCTTCAAAAGATCCATAAGAATAGGAACTCCCAACAAACTAGGGTCAGATGCATTCAAAATGCCTCAAATCTAGGACCTATATTCTTTCTACATGTGCTCCAAATGTGTGAAAAAGTCAAACATGACTTAATCAAACCATAAATTTCTCAAAAATGCAATAATAAGACCAAACTGGCTCATAAAGAGTCCTTATATACCCTCTATATGTTCTCAAACCAACTTAACCACCCTACATGCTCTCAAACTCTTTAAATGTCTCAAACCGCCCCCCCCCCTTGACTCATAAAATAAATGCAAATAAGAAAATATTCAAATAAAGATCCTTCATTAACTGCTTTAGTGAATATTTCTCCTATTACATTCAACAATAATTACAAGAATCAAAAAGAAAATAAGAGATTCAAAATCATTTAAACAATCCTAAAGATCCTTGTATTGAGGCAAAGAGTTTGAAGAAAGCATAAGACACAAGTCCTATCCCACGGTGGAAATGAACTACAAGGTTTTATTATAATAAAATATCCCACCAAAAAACATAAGGTTCGGCTTTTTCCCTTAGGGCAAAAAATAACCCTAAAACAAAATTCGATGAAAGAGATGAAACATCTCATTTCCATCAAAAATTCCTAAAGAAGCTTGAGGCGGAGAGGTTTTGGCAACCTCCATGGCGGCTATGAGATCTGCAACGACCCTTCTTGCTGCTATGCGCTCCTGGTGAGTTCTCAGTCTTAACATGACTATTGTAGCATTTCTATTCTTCATGCAAGGCTCTGTGAGTCACTGTTAATGTTTGTTTATTTGAACAATCTTACACCATTGATTATTCTTGCACTGATCTTTTAAAATCGTGACTACTCTTTTATCTTTACTGTCATCTACAGCAGAGGTTAAAAAAAAATGAATAGCTCTCTTTATTATACTGTCGAATTTGATTGTTTCTTTTAGCAAATTTGTATTTGATGATTTCATTGTGTTTGATCTTTGTTAGAAACCCTCTCATGGATGTCGTTGGTCAGTGAAAAAATTGTCATATTATCAGTTTAAAAATTTGGGGTTTCGTGTTTGTGTGTATCTTTGTCTTTGCTCCAGGTCTACACTTTGATCTTTCAAGGTTAATAAGTTGAATTGAACTTACATGAGGGTTATTTTGATTGAGGATAAAATATATTAAACTAAAGTTGTCTTCTCATCATAAACTTCATCTTTGATACATTTGACTATGTGCTGATGTAGATAACGTTGCCCCAAACATTAAACTTTGTCACTGTGCATTATTGCTCTTAACCTTCAAACCCTCTTACACTGTCCTGAACAAGGCATTGCATCTCTTTACTGAAGGAAGCTAGGGTGTATTTTATTTCTCTTAATCATTCATTGCTTAGAACAATTTTTCTAACTCATTGTTCTCATCTATGCAAGAAGCTAGAGGACATCTAGAGGCAAGAGTCGGGTGAAGAAACAAAGCCAAGCAACTAGGAGCAACAAAACACACCAACAGTACCACTCATTCAGGCAATGACTAGTTTCCTCATATGCATGCTTCCCTTCTTTTACATTTGCTCATTTATGCATATTTTATCTTTTAATTGACATCATATGAGAAAAGTTAGTCTCATGGCTTCTTGTGTGAGACACATGTATTTTCTTCCATTCAATAAAAATTACATTTTTCAGAAGATTATGAAATCTTTTATGTTTCATTTACATGCATGAATGCAATGATTTGTATCCATGTAATCTTGTAAAATTTTCTCATTTTTATGGCTTAATGTGGCATAAAATGTTTTAAAATGTACCATTTGCTTAAAAAACATAGTTGCTCTACCTGATTGAGCCTATAGGTAAAAATCTGGTAACACAGTTCATGTAGCAGTTTTTTGTGTTTCATTCAGTTTATTTTGATAAATGTTTATCTTTCATTGTGGATTATATTTTTAGGTTCTAGGCATGTTGTTGTGCATTATTCCATATTTCTAGTTCACATGGGTTCTTTTTCGGTGAGTTGTTCTTTCTAGAGCAACTATTTCTAGGTTCTGGAGCAATTTTTGAGCTTATCGTCTGAGTTTGAGATTTCTTCTTTTCTGGAGAGACTTCTTGGATTAAAGATCAGTTCGACACTATACTTGATATTCCTAGGCCCTTGGCTAACCTTCCTTGTGGTCTGCACTTTTGGATTGTTCTTGGCAGATGGGCTCTTCATGTTTTGGGGCCAACCTATCTTACACATTTCATTTTCCTTGTTTGGTTAATGTAAGCTTTTGTGGTCGACCCAGATGTGTTCCGGAGGATATATGTAATTTTTTGTAGTCATTAGAGGACATCAATTAGATGAGGTTCTAAATTCAAGATTCGAGATCCGAATAACTCTGAGAGTTCCAAATGTATTGTAATCTGGCATGTTATCTTGCATGTAAAGTGTTGAGTACCTGATGTTCTATGCTCAATATATGACAAAGTAGATGTCTAATTCTATAATATTTCTATGTGTTGTTGCTTCCATTGTGTTACTCTGGCTGAATGATCTGGTCAGTTCTTTTTGAGGACCCACCGGACCATGGCTGCATCACTATCTATTTTTGTCTTTTTATATTACTCCATCTTCCTCTCTATTTATTGATATGTCTCTCTTCTCTCTGTCCCTTTTTATCAGTATATTTATATACCTCTATCTCTGCATCTCTGTATCTCTCTCCCTAATGACATGACATTCCACCCTCACCATAATTTCCCAAGGATACACACTATCCTTAAATTATTAGCATGAAATGAGTAATCAAAAGTTATTTTCTCTCTCTTTCTCTCTCTCTAAGAATTTAATTTATCTTTTAAGATGAATTTTATTTTATTATAAAAATAATTAAAAATTCAAATATAACTATTCTATAATAAATAAATTTTTAATAAGGTAACAAATATAAATTAAATTAATTCTAATATCCTTTAATTATTATTTCTATTTTCCTAAGAGATTGTGAGATGTAAAGAGAGAGGTAGATGGAAGGAGATCAAGAGATATCCAAACAAGGAGAACTAGAGATAAACAAGTCGAGATGAAGAGAGGGTAATCTTACATAGAAATTGTAAACCACTCCTATTTTTTAATAGTAATTTATTTGGCAGGTCCCTTGCTATGAATTGAAGTTTAAAGTCCACATCTTTAGATGTGATTCCATATCAACATGGTTTTTGTTGAGATGTTGAAAAAGATAACATACCACATCAAAATTAATTTTTTGGGGATGTCAAAAAAGGCCCAAAGAGAAATTTAGGCAAGTAGTTGTGCCGTAATCACATTTTATTGTGCTAATATAACATCAAACAATTTGTTGCATTTTAGATCTAGCACAAACACTTGAACATGCAACCCAATAACCTACTTTCATTTGTCAACACCAACATGGACACAAGAGTAAGAACTACCTTGATCATTATTAGCAACAATTAACAAAAAAATGATATATTCAATTAACAGCCATGTCATTAAGAGAAGCAAGAGAAATAAAAAGAATAGTTAAAATGAAAGAAATTTAAGATGTTGTGTGCTCATATTTTAATTTTTATTTGTCAAATAACTTGAATGGTAGAGATGACAAGAAAAATAAGAGTGAAAGTAGTAAGTGGTCCTTTCCTCTGACTGGTTGGATCAAATCTAATTTTAATGGGGCGGAAACCCAGGGCTGAGGGGGTGTGGGGGAGTGATAATAAATGAGGCTGGATATTGCATTGTCGTGGTGGCACTCCCCATGGGATCATGGACTAACCACTTAGCCGAGGCCATGGCTGTTTACCAAACCCTTTCCCTTGTTAAATTGATGGGATTTACTAAAGTCTAGCTCGAGGGAGATTCTAACAACATTGTTCAATGCCTAAAGTGTCTATCCTCCCCTTCATTGACCATAAAAAATATCA
>NC_081413.1:232667631-232763674 GCF_030272615.1 Cryptomeria japonica
TATAGTATTATAGATAAAATGATAGTTATAATTGGTTTTAGTTAACGATTATAGTTATTATTGTAGGATAATGCTTGGGGTAAGGGTTCAGGTTCAGGTTCAATTAGAATCAATATTAGGAATAGGGATAGGGTTTAATTAGGATTAGGGTTAGCATTACAACTAAATTAAGGTTACATTTAGTGTTATGACTCAGGAAGGGTTAGGATTCAAGGATAAAGCATGTTGTTAGGGTTATGGTTAGGATTAGGTTTTAGGGTTAAGACTAAGTATTATTGTTTGGGTTAGGGTTTAGGGTTACAGTTAGGTTAGGGTTAGGGTTAGAATTAGGGTTAGGGTTAGGGTTAATAATTATAATTAGTGTAAAAGTTATAATTAGGGTTAGGTTTAAGGTTGGTATTGGGGTTAGTCTTAGTGATTATAATTAGGGTAAGTTTTAAAGATTATAAATAGTGATTATAATTTAAATTAGGGTTAGGGTTAGAATTAAAATTAGGATCAGGGTTAGGGTTAGGCTTCAGATTGGAATGAAAGATATTCTGTGATGAGAGGTGTAGGAGTTAGGGTTTGTGTTAGGATTAGGGTTGTTAGGGTTAGGGTTAGATATAAGGTTAGGTTTAGGGTCATTATCAAGTTAGGGTTAGGGTTAGGGTCTAGATTAGAGGGTGTAATAGTATAATAACTAAAATAATAGTTGTAATTGGTAGGATAATGCTTGGGGTAAAGGTTCAGGTTCAATTAGAATCAGTATTTGGGTTAGGGATAGGGTTTAATTAGGATTAAGGTTAGAATTACAACTAAATTAATAGAGCTTTGTTTGAAGGTTAGCATTAGAATTTAGTTAGGGTTATGGGTTATGTTAGCATAATGATTGGGGATAAGGTAAACCATAGGTTTGATTTATAATCGAGGTCACTTCAGGGTTATGGTTGACATTCAAATTAGGGTTGAAATAGTAATTATGGTTAAGGTTAATTTTAGGGTGAGGATTATGGTCAGGGTTAAGGTTTACTTATAAGGAACATAAGTTTATGGTTAGGTTTTAGTGTCAGGGTTACAATTAAGTTTAGGGTTTACGTCAAAGTTAGGGTTAGAATTACGGTTATGGTTAAATTGGTATTAATGTTCTATTAGGATTAGGGTTTGGGCTAGGTTAAGGTTAGGAATAGAATACGATAAAATCTCCATTTGAATTAGGGTTACATTTAGCGCAGGATTTTTGTCAGGGTTAGGGTTTAGGATTATGGTTAGGTTAGAGTTAGGATTAGGGTTGGGGTTGGGGTTAGGATTATGATTAGGGTTATGGTTAAGTTTATTATTGAAATCATGTTTAGCACTAAGGTTAGGTTTAGGATGATGGTTTGGCTTTGGCTTAGGCTTAGGCTTAGGGTCATAGTTAGGATTATGGTTAGGGTTAGGATTTACATCAAGCTAGGGTCAAGGTTAAGATTAGGGTTTGGGTCAAGGTTAGGGTTAGGATTTGGGCTAGGGTCATTGTTAATATCATTGTTTGAGTTAGGTTTAGGCTTAGGGTTAGGGTGAGGATTATGGTTAATGTTAGGATTTGAGATTAAGGATAGGGTTAGGGTAATGGTTTGAGTTAGGTTTTAGGGTTAGCATTAGGATTATGGGTAGGATTTACTCTTAGGATTAAGGATAGGTTTTGGGTTTTGGTTAGGGTTAGGGTTTAGGGTTATGGTTAAGATTGTAGTTAGTTTTAGGGTTTAAATATAGCTCAAGTTATAGCTTAATTATAATTATGATTCGAGCATATTGAGGGTTATGGTTACATTTACCTAGGGTTATGGTTAGGCTAGAATTAGGGTTACTATTGTGCTATAATGCTTAGATTCATTTATATTTAGATTAGGAGAATAATAATTATGATTAAGGTTATGGTTAGGGTTTGAGAAGGGTTACGGATAGAATTATAATTAGGGTTAGGGTTTGGATCATCATTAGGATTATAATTAGATTCAAGGTTTGGGATAGGGATAGAACCTTGGTATCAAAGATAGAACCCCAAGTTTAGTGAGTCACATATTTGTAAATTTACAATATGTTTTAATTAATTTGAAATGGATATAATCATTTAAGAAAATACAAAACCAAAAATAAATCTAAAATTATAATAAATCTATTAAAACAGATTTTAATTTTTATACCCAAAAACATGAAATTTTATAAAATAGTATATACTATAATTTATATAAATTTTATGAAATATTCAAAATAAGTTACATGTGCATATCCATGACTAAGATGGTGATAATTGCATAGATTGAGCTCAAACCTTCTAAGCAATTGGTAAGTTCTTATCAATCAAACTTTTCACAAAAAATGAACTTAAAGTCCTAAAATTATGAAAGAATCTAGGTCAACCTTTCTATGTATCTGTGGTACTACACAAGTGGTAAAATTTATGAGCATTGTATAATTCATTTGGATATCTTATGAGAGAAAATTTTGAATGCATTGTAAAAATATTAATTAACATTGATTTTCTATTGTTAATATATATGAGATAGACATATTTATCGACAAGAAAATTGACCAGCAAGAAAATGTCCAACTTTACAATATTCAAATTAGCTAATTGTATTCATAGATTCAATTGGAACCATTATTAATATGATTTAAAATTAATTTATATTAAATATATGGAATAAAATCTTGATAACATAAAACAGATAATAATCTACTTAAAGCACCATCATTGATTTGATTTCTATGCTTATAAAAAGAGTAATATTATTTTAGTACCATTTATTTTGTGCATTATTAGTATCTACTCAATTCACGCACTTAAATCTCAATTTTTTATATGCAAGCTATAATAGTATTCAAATAGGGTTAGGGTTTAAGGATAAAGCATGGTGTGCAGGTTAGGATTATATAATAAAGCTTTATTTTAAGGTCAAAGTTAAGGTTTAACTAGGCAAATCTATATAAGGATTATTGATAGGGCTATGGTTCAATTAATGTTAGGATTAGGGTTAGGATTATGATTATTTTTATGATTAAGGTTTATGTTTTTGGTTAGGATTATGGTTAGGATTAGGACTATGGTTATGGCGAGGGATAGGTTTACTTCATGTTTAGTATTAGTGTTAAGGTTAGGGCTAAGGCTAGGGTTTAGGGTTAGAATTTAAAGTTAGGGTTAGGATTATGTTTAGGGATAGGGTATACATCATTGTTAGGGATAGAGTTAGGGTTAGCAATATGTTTTAGAATATATTTAGGGTTAAGTTTATAGGGTTATGGTTAGGTTTTATTGTCAAGGATAATAAATATTTAGAGTTATGGTTATGTTGCAGTTGTTATTATAGGATAATGCATTCATAAAAGTTATTATCAGTTTATTATAAAATATTTAAAAAATCCTTCACTATTATGTACTTTTGTTATGAATTGGTTTTCATTATTTAAATATTTTTATGAGATTGATACATTTAAATTTTATTGTAATAAAATAAAGGCATTTTAAAATAGATTAAACTTAGTTTTAATTAAAATAATCTTATTAATACAAATATGAAAATAGTTTAAGCTTTCTTTTGATTTAGATTACTTGTTTTATTCTAACTCTACTCTTATAAAAATTAAATGATAACCCAATACAACATTAATGCTATCCCTAATACAACCCTAACCCTAACCGTAATTAAACCACAATCTTATTTAAGGGTATAACATTTGAGAAATATAAATTTTGTTTTTTCAATATAGAAACATTATATTTTGATGACTAAAATTATTTGTTTAAATATGTGATTTTTATTTTTTTAATTTAGAAAAATTAAATTTAATGTTTACAATTTAGAAACATACAAGTTTGTTTTTATCTTTCTAAATTCATAACTAATATTCTTGCAACATTATCTTAACAAAAATGAGAAAAATAGTATGTTCTATCACTCTATGCAAATATAATTTAGAAATATAAAAATTCTTTTAGATCTGTTTAAAAAATATATATAAATTTTTAAGAATTTGTTTAAGTATGATTTATATTTTTATATTTAAGATTTAAAAACATACAATTTTTTTTTGATCTTTCTAAATTGATGATTAAGATTCTTTCTTTCATTTTTTATTAAAATTTCTTCTATATACTAATATACTATGTAGGCAACAATATCTAAACAAAAGAAAATCATATACAAATAAAAATTTATTGATTTTAAATTGACTAACCACTATAATGTACTAACTTTTATAATATTATATTTGAAATCATATTAAACATGAATTTTTTCTTTCAGATTATATTATGAGGTGAAATCATAGAAAGCGGGAGGCTTTTCTTTCCCATACATACCTTATAAAAAGATAGACATAAATCTTGAACAAATTTGACTAAAAGAAAACATTGAATTTTAGAGATTGTTTCATTCCAACAAATTGTTTATCATGAAGATACTATTCCTACCAAATTTCTCTTTGCAACCAATTGCACTAGAAGTAAACAAGGCATCAGAAATGCAGAGGGCAAGGCTTCAATTATTCACCATCATATTCTCAATAATGTGGGTTTAGCTTTACGTTTGTACTAATGATCACCACAATTTAATGGCAACCGCTCAACTATTTGTATCACAAAATTATCTGGTGAAGAGAATTTAGTGCTCATTGTTTTGCAAGTATACATATTCCAATAGTTCTTTACCTCATTACCTATACTGACTAGCACTCGACCTACAATCAACAACCATCTTGCACAAATTTAATTCAAATATAGAGACTCCAATAGATAGCAAGAACCATATGAAATTTTCAAATTAGGAAAACAAAATAAAACACATTAAATTCTTTATGCCCAAAATCAAATATGGCATGGCGATACTAAAAATTATTTTTTGATGCAATATTTCAATAAAACAACAATGATAGTAGGCAACCATAATAGCAAAACTTAAAATGGAAATGTATTACCACTTGATTCTTCCATATGAACGATTACGAGATAGGAGTCTCCATTTTTGTTTCTCAAAATCTGCACAAGAATGCAAAAACCATAACATTGGGATTACTGCATCCATAGCATTGTCTACCTTCCCAAATGTCACATTAAAAACAAATCAAAACCATATGTCACTGATTAATAAAAAAAAGTTTACCTTAATCAAACTAAAGAGTACAAAATATAGAATAAATAATAATGAAATCAAACTGGAGGAAGAAAAAAATATAGAAAATAAAGATAGACAAATGCAATGGTCTCATTTAAAGAGATCTACAACTCATCTTCTAATCTTCCAATATAGTTGCAGTTAAGGAGGATTGCTCTTCCACTAAGGTGGCAATAATGTTAGACTCTTGCCATTTTCTTTGTAACATTCTCCATATTTTCAGTTTTCTTTAGTGTTTACACAAAATATTCCACTTTTATTCTATCCTTTACTCCCCCTCCTACGACTATATAGGAACGCCTCTCGGTGTAATAACATTTTAGGACATGAAATAATTAATTTTTCCTTAGTTACGTATCTTTAGTTTTGCGTCCTAATATATTTATTTAACTAGCAATCACACCTTAGTGTGCAATGGGTACGTCAAGGATATGTTTGATATTATATTTAAGTTAGTTTTGGACCTTGAACAATATATGCAATTAACAAGAAATGTTCCTTGTTTTGTACAAATTATTTTTGAACTCTTTTGATTTGGAAGTAACTGATAATACAATGGTGTTGCGAATAAGGGAAATTATCGTATTGTAAAATTTGTAACTGTAGAGTATGAAAATGAGATATAATTAGAAAGTCAAAAATTGTACAACTTTTAGTACATGCTTGATTGTTTAACACTGATTATTGAACATTTGTAGATTTAGTAATTAATATTTTTTTAAAGGAACTATTTGTTGAATTGTTTGTAGGTTGAAAAAGTCTAGATTTAATGTATACATTATAAAGATACAAAAACAAGAGATTTATTGAACAAACCTAGAGATCTTTTCACTTGTAGTAATAATAGAATAGTATTACAAATAAGTATTGAATTATCCTTTTGTAGAATTTGTATCTATAGAGTATGGAAAAGAGATAATTAAAATTTGAATATTGTAGAACTTTTGTTACATGATTGTTTGTTTAACATTGATTATCAAATATTTATAGATTTAATAATTGAAACAAAATTAAAGGAAGCATATATTGAATAGTTTGCAAGTTTAAAAAGTATGGTTTTAATGTATACATTTTAAAGTTATGGAAACAAGTGCTTGAGTGAACAAACCTGGAGATCTTTTAACTTGTGTTCATAGAACTAGTATTTGATAATTTTAGCAATCGCCCCTCCTCTTGTTTTCGATGAGCAACATATGGGTTGGTTTGCATGTGTGAATATCTTTCGAATGTGAAGGTGGCATGTATGCAGAAGCTTACGAGTTCACAAACTCTTGAGATAGCCATGAATGTCAATCCATGACAATCAATGTTAGTGATGTGTATTGTGGCTCATTGGAGTGTGAGCCCCTATGATTTATGTATAGTTAATGCCCATGCCATTTTTAGTGGTATTTGATAGAGAACACCATGAATCACAAGGGTTATAGGAACATTTTTTGGTTTATTATGATCCCACATTAGTACTTTGTATTTTTGAAGTGAACAACAACAAATAATGGAAGTTGAGGTGGTCTTTCTCCATGTCTATATACAATTGCTTTGACTTTTCCAAGTGCACCATTTACAAGCCTTGTTTCCACCAACAATTTTGAACATAACATAACCTTTTGGCCAATACATAGGAGTATGTTAGATTCAAGTTGTTCTCCTTTTGGATTTGAGCATGTTGATCCCCTAAGTTACTCTACTATGGATAATGCTACTGGCATTGCTGAAGATAACAACATACATTTATCATGTGAAGACAACATTTCATTCATTCAAAATAGATCTATGGAGGATGAGCAATGAGATTTCTCTTCATTTGTGAGTGAGGAGCTTGATCGTGACATTAGAGGTTTCCAATTTGATTGTAGGCTCTGCATTTCATAAATTTGAGAGAAAGGCAGGAAAACTAATTCATTTCTAGTGTATTTTTTTCTGGATTCGATTGTGTGTATATTTTTTTTCATCAACGTTTCGAATCACACTCCGTGATTCATCATCAGGATGAAGAGAATTCCCAAGACATGAAAGATGTTGAGATGCAGATTTGAGGCAGAATATAAAGAGGAGAGGGGTGGGGGAAGGCACGAGAAACAAGGAGAGAGGAAAGAGAAAAGGAAAAGACCACCTGAAGGGTGGGAGACCTAAAAAACTCCAAGGAATAAACCACCCACAGAAAAGAAAAAAGGAAAGCCCAGCATCACAATCAAAACCACTAAAAAACACAAAAGAAGAAAAGAATATGGGACACAAATTAAAAATTAAAAGAATAAATAAATGAAAAAAAATATACACACAATCGAATCCAGAAAAAAATACACTAGAAATGCAAAATGGATTGTGGAAATCTCATAGCTTTAAACTAATTCATGCTGGATCATCTCCAATTTGAGGAAATATTTTGTTTAAACTATTGTAGTAGCTTTGGGCCAATCAAACTCATTTCTTCTATTATAATATACCAAATGAAGTATACGCTCTCTTGGAGTGTTGCTAGTGTTTGTCCTTATAAGGGGGCCATTTCTTTTATTAGTATTCTCAAGGCAAAATGAATTGTTGGTGCTTGTATGCTGAATGTTGCGATACCTGTTGGTGCAAGAAGTAGTACTGGTGATTGGCCAATTGATGTTGTGCTCATCAATGCAATGTTTATGCTTTTAAATAAGTGAGACTTTCAAGTTCCATCTATTTCTTGAACAATTATCTTAAGTGGCGGTTGCAAAGTAGTGGCTTGTAGGTGTGAAACAACTATATCATATGCTTTTTTATCTCAATAGATAGGTGAATTTGGGTGTTTTGATTGAGATCATAGGGAGCTTGAAATGTTGGTTGATTTGAGTCTATGAAAGTACTAGCTATTATTTCTTCTTGCGGATTTACATGAGCCTCTCCTCAATCATGGTTGAGGTCAATTCCACATCGACCAAGCATGTCAATTTAATCAATATGCATAGGGAGGCCTGAATATAGACTTGATAAGATTTTCCATTCACCAAGTATATCTTATTGCATGCGGTCCTCCTCAATAGGTGGACTTCCAGTATTAGTTTCTTCATCTGGTTGCAGAGGTGTGCGTTGCACATGCCATGGCTGGTAGTAGCAAGAGAAAGTTGCTCATTTTTCTATAACTTGGTCATTTGATGTACCAATATCATTTAGAATGTTGTGAAATGGATGGTATAATAGTAGTTCAATCTAATAGAATGCTTGGAAAACTTTGTCATCTTTTTTTGGGATGCTTCTGAATCATGGAGATACTCGATCAATAGCTCGCGTGGATCGTCCTTTCCATTGGTTGTGCTTGCAAGATGCTTTGAAGGTCCACTTTTGAGTGACTTGAATAAGTGACAATGTTTATAGATATGTAGGTCGTACCATATAAGCATCTATATAACTTGGAGACATGGTTGTGGATGTGGGTGAGATTGAAACACATTCAAAGAAAGAAATGTCCTACTACATATGGAGAGTGGTAATTTTAAAAGAAGGTGGCTAGTCTCTTGAGCACCAATGTTGCAATCTACAAGAGTATCAGTAAGCATTTTTCAAAAGGCAATTGGGGTAGGTTTGTCAGGATCAAAATTTTTTGAAATGCGAGATAGCATAGCATGGTATGTTTCAGATTTCAGTTAGGCTTTTGATGCATATTTTGTGATATATTTTAGAACTGCATTTATTGAGAGAACATGTTGGCAATTTACCTTGGCCCTCCAAATAGAGAGTATATATGGGTTGTGAAGATTCAAGCGGTCATCATTTCTTATAGGATTATGTTTAGGTTGGCTATTGTCATCATTGGAGAGGATTAATTTCTCTTGCATGTTCCAAGGGGCTTTATAACAAAAAACAAGAGATGTCCCCTTTTCCCTGAGATAAGTTTGTAGGGTGCACTTTGTGTGGCATTGTACATGGTTTGCCAATTCATTGTAATCAGTGGAAGGGTTTGTTGTCATTATCATTCTTGTGTCCATCAAGCAAGGATCATCAATAGGAGATCTATGAATCATTATGTTTCTTAATTCAATGGTTTTTGGGTTCCATGCAGAGACATATCTATCAGTATAGTTAAGTGTATTTTGTAATAATTGATTGTTATTCCATTGTAATTTTTCAAAGTCATGTCCTTCATGGAGCCAAATGAAACCATGGATATGTGCAGATCCTCTATGTTGTCACTCATACTTGCAAAACAAATTTTTAGTGAGTAATATAAGTATCAAGTGTTGTAGTACAAGATTATAATAGTTTAAGAATTATACCTATACCAATACTCTTTTGCACTGAGTTTTTCCAAAACCTCTTCACAAAATTTTGTAAATCTGTGGTGCATGTATACTACAGTAAGGTGTGGGTTTTAAACTATATTTTGTATCCTCCATCGAGAAGCTGCATATGGATTTGTAGCTACATTGGATGGCATGATACTATGTAAGTCTGGCCATTTTGTATTTTCTACACTGAGGGTGAAGAATAGTGTTGGGCATCCAATTTGAATAACTATGTCTAAGAGCTCTCCTCTATGCTAGTTCCCGAATGGCTATGTGCAACGAATTGATGAGGTAAACCGCATGAGTTGGTAAGGAAGCTTGTCATCAGGCAAGTCGTTTAGTCTTTGACATAAATCTATAATATCCGATTAAGCGAACTCTACATTTCTCAGATTAGTGGTTGAGGTTGTTGCATATAGAAGGTCTGAGATGTCAATAAAGGCAATGGGTAAAGATGCTAATACAATTTCATCTAAATTTACATATTTATAGTCTAGGTCATTGATTATCTTATATTTCAATGGTTCATGAACATGATTTATACTAACCTAAAAGTTATATTTTTCTTGCCCAATGCTTTCCTTGTTTACTATTATTATATCCAATTCATGTATAAGCCTTGGCAAGTAGGATGCAATTGTAGTAATATCTTAAGGAAAACAAATAGTATGGCCCCTATATTTGTGTTTCCCTCACCTAGCATAAGTAACCTAAAGTACTACGCTAACCCTTGCAATCAACATCTCCTCAATTTGGGATAGTCTTTGCAAATAGATAGGTTGCTGATCAAGATCCATATTGTTCCATTTTGAGAATCGATGACCATTATTTTCTATTGTGCATCTATAACAAGTAGTTATTCCATCACATTTCTTAGTTTTGATGCCTGGATATCTTTCCATACAAGCCAAACATGTTGACATGTTTGAGAGGCTATCCAACTTTGAACAAAATTTATTACTAGCAATGTAATAAGTTTGAGAGAAAGGTGATGGAGGTTGCATTTGGGCAAAAAGGTTGGGCTCAATTATCTGTTGTAATTGAGGGGGATGTGATGGTAGATGGAAAGGATTATTATATGGAGAGAATATAGATGTGGAAGCTTCATCAAGATGGATGTGTTGGTTTTCTCATCTTCTTTTGTTAATAATATCTTTCCTTGCATGGTACCGTATGCATTGCATTTCATTTCAGCGAACACACTTTTCTTGCATCTTTTCATTGTGTTCTTCCATTTGAAGTTCCTTTCAGAATTAGGAGTATGTGATCTATCTATAAATGATGCTCACGTAAATAGTATATATATAAAGAATGAAATAATATTAATTGAAAGCATCTAGGTATTTGTAAGAATTATTTTTTTGTTTTATTTTACAAAAAAAGCTGCATGCATAATTTTAAATAATTTGGTCAACTATTATAACCAAGCTAATGAGATAATACAATGTGGCATATAATTAAAGTAACACAAAATATTTTGATACATAAAACTAGAAAAGAGGCTAAGTATTTGCTATGTAACCAATGTAAATAATAATAAGGCTCCTAATAAATAATTCTTATCAATATACTTCTAGTTTCTCTTGAACTAATGCCAAATCCTTTGCAAAGTTATAAAGAGATAAACTAACTATTTCTTCCACTTGAAGTAATGTTATGTTTATCTTAAGATGGTTCTTACAAATCATAATCTTATCAATGTCAAATTTTACAAGAGAGCTAATGTTTTCTCCTAAAATTTACTTCAATTAAAATTAGTATTTAAATTTTCTAACAAAGTGATCATAGAATAGGTTTGTTGAAAACTCATTTTCTTAATAAAGTTAATAATCCTATAAATGAGACATTAAATTCTAACATTATTCAATTTACATAGATATGCAAACATAATTTGAAAGGACATAGGTGCCCAACTATTATATATAAGCTTAGGACATAACAACTTATGGAAATAAAACTTTGTACATAGCTAAAAGTAAGAAATACTTTGAGGTACAAATCAATATATGATTGTAGTTCCACATGTACTAAGATTTAAATGCAATCAAGCTAAAGAAATTTAACAGTTGTAATAATGATGCTTTGTGTTTCATGCCCACCAAATGGGATCATTTTGATTTTGAGATCAAGTAGAAACTGACAATTGATTACATTGTCTAAGATTTGTTTAGCACCATTAGGCTCTGCTCGTATAAGTTTGAAATCTTCAGCGCCAACACCCAACAAAAGCATTTGCTGGTCCTTTAAATGTAGCAACTTTAATGAGTTCACCTATTTCATCTTACAAGTCAATTTTTAACATATAGCAAAAATCACATTCAGAGAGATGAATAGAACACTTTGGGCATCAGAATGTATTCAGTGAAATTTGGATTACTTTTTTCTTGCATTTTTTTTTGTCTGCAATATGAGGACAAGAAAGGTAGTAAAGTTTGTCCACATAGAGTTTTGAGATAGTGGTCTTTACACACACATTCTCCTCCTTAGAAATGCTTCTATTTTTTATAGAAGAAATAGCTTGTGGATTTTCAAAGTTGTGGGAGAAAAGGTGGCTCTTTGACAATGAAAGGGAAGGAAGGTCAATGAGGAAAAAGGAATATTGACTGATGAGGAAAATAAGATTAATTAAAATTTATGAATTCAATATCCATCCACTAGTAAAACTTTTATTTATTTTTTAATTTTTTTTATAAAATTCTCTCACAAAATTATAATATTATTTTAAAAATGGATATTCTGCTTTTCTTAAAAAAAATATTTCTCAATCCCAACTAGCCAATGAGGAAAAAGATTGTTGAGTGACAAGGAAAATAGGAATAATCAAGTTTAATCTTGTTTTATAAAATGATAAATTGTGAGGGAAAAGACATGCAATGAAAGCAGTCAAAATCAAACTATTATATATAATTTACTATGATTTATTTCTATTTTTCACTTAAATCTCTATCCATTACTAAAAATTTAATTAATTTACTTATTTATTTATGACAAAATACTCTCACAAAATTATAATAATAACTCGACAATGAGGAAAAAAGAATGTTGAGTGATGAAGAAAATAAGAATAATTAAAATTTGTGAATTCAATATCGATCCACTACTAAATTTTTTATTTATTTATTTCATAAAATACTCTCACAAAATTATAATATTATTTTAAGAATGGATACTCTACTTTTCTTACAACAAAAATCTTTTTCAATCCCAACTGGCCAATGAGGAAATTTTTTTATTTATTTATTTATTTTTTTCATATTTACTCTCACAAAATTATAATATTATTTTAAAAATGGATAGTCTACTTTTCTTACAAGAAAAATCCTTCTCAATCTCAACTAGCCAATGAGGAAAAAAGAATGTAATTTGTGAATTCAATATCGATCAGGTAGTAAAACTTTTATCTATTTATTTATTTTTTGATAAAATACTCTCACAAAATTATAATATTATTTTAAAAATCAATGCTCTACTTTTCTTACAAAAAAAAAGTTTCTAAATCACAACTGGCAAATAAGGAAAAAAGAATCTGCTTTGCTTACAAAGAAAATATTTCTCAATCCCAACTAGCCATGAGGAAAAAGGTATGTTGAGTGACAAGGAAAATAGGATTAATTTAAATTTGTGAATTCAATATGGATGGTCATGACAAGTTCAATCGTCTTGCATCAATTTTTAGAAGATGTAAATCATTGGTCTTCAAAGTTAACTCAATTACTTCAAATAGGGTACGCCTTCGGTGTAATTATGAATATATATATATATATATATATATATATATATATATATATATATATATATATATATATATATATATATATATATATATATATATATATATATATATATATATATATATATATATATATATGGTTTTAAAATAGACTTGAATTAAGTTTATGCTTATTTCTATATCTACTTAATTTCAACTTATTTGGTTTATTAGTGTCTTTGTTATAATTCTCATAGTTCTCATGTGTAACCTAATCTTATTTCTCCTTGGTCAAATCAATATACATAGATAGGTGGTGTCTCTAGGTTAGGTGGTTTCTCTTGTGACCATTGTATTGATCATTTTAATTGAAAATTTAAAATCAGACAATTAGCTGATTGGTACCAGCTTTCACTTTGTTCCTAGCCAAATGTTGCACAAATATTCACTATTGTGTTATGTCCACAAGTAAATAAATAATTTAATGCATTCACTCTCATCATCAAACAAAATCCATCAACCATCCAAGAATTCAATAAAATTCATGAGCCCAAGTATCTCTCAATACAACAACATTCAAGAATAATCACTAGTGTTCACTCATCCTAACACATGTTATAGTAATCCTAATATAATATTCTTGCAAAGTATTTTTTACATTTATAAATTTTAATCAACACTCATAAACAAACAATCTTGTTTATTGTTTTTTAATAGATATTCATAAATAGATAAATAAAATTCCCTTAACTTAATTTTGCCTATAACATTTTCCCCTCCTTTCAATAGGAATAAAAATACAACATAAAATTTTAAAATAGTAACATTAAATATTACCATTGACAATAAGAATAATAGAATAAAAAAAATATTTTTAAAACTCACTACAACTGCAATGATACGTAATTTCTTATGTTTAGAAAGTACAAAATCATGATCCCCATTCACAACCTTTAGATGAGATTTTTATATAGAACCAAAGGGATTTCATCATCCAATCCTTTGAAGTCAAAGTGTTTTTTCCTCATATTTGTTGCAAATCAAAGCGTTTCTATCTTTAGACTTATTTATTTAAACATAAGATTGCTTCACCTTATGTAATAGAGATATATATACTCCATATCTTAAGTACTTCCCATATAGAATCTCAACTTCTATGGTTCTTCCATTGAATTAAATATTCTAAATTCCTCATCATCCACTGGTGGTATATTAACTAAAGGAATAATATGTTATGAGACATAAAAAATATTATAAGTATTATTATGGTTTTTTGAATTTCCATCTATTAAGATACATCACTTATCCTCCTTAAAATATTGTAATATAAATAGAACTTGAGGTTGAATTTTCCATGTCCACTTCTTTTCAGGGAGAAAGAAGACTATAATATTAAATATACCATGTCTTCTACCTAAATATATATCTATATGAAATATTAATCTTTGCACTTTTTTTCTTATTCTATTATTTTTTTATGTGTTCTTCAACTGGATTTAATACGTTTTGACTTTTATCAATAAAGTCAACTAGTACTCATTTTTCACAATCTACAAGTACTAAATCAATAAAACATGGTGCTTCATATCAATATAGGGATTTGAATAGAGATATACCAATGTACATATGATATGTTCCAGTATAGTAGTACTCTCTTGGATGCAGCCACTTAACTATTTCAAAATATGAATTTGAAGAATTCTTCGCGAAGTACTCCTCAACACACTTCTTAATCATTGATATTGATCCATCCTTTGAAGGCTGATAGCTCACCTTATAAATACGTTCTATAGATAATAAAGTAAAATAATTATTGGAAAGGAAGAACTATATATATACTATACATATCAACAACCATATTCTTAGGTAGTCTATGTAGCTTAAAGAATCGTATTAAAAATTTTGACTCAAGGATCTTTGAAACTTTGTTGAATAATTAAAAAATATGCATTCTTTTTCATGTTATTTATAATTACATAAGTGAATTTTTTAACATGTACCTTATGGATGCAGATGACGAAATCTATAAATATATTGGTTTATTTTTTATTCAAAATTTGTAGTAGTTCTTATAATTATATAGAACAACTTGTTCTTCATTTTTCTTCACATGTGATGTTCTCTTTTATATGATTGATAACATCTTCCTTGAGGACATTATAAAAGAACCATTCTCTCATTTTCTATTTTGTAAAGTTGAAAAGTTGGAACTTAGCCAATTCTCCACATGGAAGGGTGGGAATTTACTAAGCTATATTTTCACTTCAAGAAACTTTACATTCAAAGGAGGGGCATGAATCTACTAAATCCAATCCCAAAGGATGCAAGGAATAAATACTAAGTATATTTGTTGTGATTGGAATGTAATTGACCCTCTTTTTCAAGTTGATTAATTAGATTAAGGAAAAGTGTTGAAAATGAAGACAAAGTATGCAAAAAATAGTGAGCTATATAATTGGGATTCAATTGTGCACCTGGATCTAAGAAGTTTGAGATGAATTAGAGTGACTCTGTGAAATTGGGAAAAAGTTACAAGGACCATGTGTGTAGACAGGGGTGCATAATTGGACAGAATGACAACTATGCACTTGTTTTCTGCACACAGAAAGAAAGGGGAATTTTTTGGGACTAGGGGTTTGCCTTCAGGTCAAACCTCAATTTTTGAATTAACTAAGTGATTCAAATAATGTAAATGAAATGACTAAAACTAGAAAGCCTCCTCTTTGACATGATGTTAAATTGCTTGAAAATGAAATGCTTATACCTCCTTGTGATTTTTTTCTTGCCTCCACAAGGAATTATGATTTCATGAAGTAGAATTAATTGAAGAAATATTGAAGAAGCTTAATATTAATAGGGTGCAACTCAATTACTTCAAATATTTCCTAGAGGCTTGGCAGGCTTCCCCTTACTCCCATGCAATCGCTAAGATTATCAGGCATCAAAATCCCCCCATTCTTGCTTGGAACATCTGAAAAGAAGGAGACAATAGGATATTCAAAGAAGAGAAGAGAAACAATAAGATCTTGGCCACCATCATTATTCAATATATTAAGGAAAATATTAATGTTGAGTCTACTAGTTTCTCTAGACTCCCCCAGTCTCTTCTGGATCTCAGATTAAAATAGGTTTTTGGAATTTGATAGAACTTTTTGAATGTTAATTGGCAAAGAATGATCTTGAGAAGTTCATGTTTATGGAAATCTCCTAAAATTGGATGATTAAGTCTAATTTTGATGGGTTCTCTAAAGGCACCCCTAGGATCTTGGGAGCAGGAGGTTTAATTCATGATCATAAAGGCTTCTTGGCTCTTAGGTTTGGTTCTTATCTAGGGAAAGCTACTAACAACAATGTGAAATCTTGGGCAGCCTGGATGGCTCTTCAGACACTATATGATATCACTAAAAAGAATTTAATTCTTGAAGGAGATTCCAAACTAATTATTGACTACGTCAATTGTGTAATCTCTCCTCCTTGGCAGATTAGAGACATAATAGACAAATGTAAATGGCATATTGGATTATTTGAAAACATTAAAATACAACATATCTACAGAGAAGATAATAGGTTGGATGACCTCAATGCCAATCAAAATATTCATGTGATGGATGGGAAGATCTTTAAGTTTGAAAATAGCTCTAGGGAGTTGAAGGAAATGCTTGGACATGAAAGAGGGAATTTAAAAAAGAAAGTAGGAAGTGGGATTATTGACCTATTTGAATGAGTTTTTTAATGCCCATGTTTTTTGTAATATTGAATTGCCAGTTGAGGCCACAGAGGTGGTGGGCTTACAAGGAGATGACTCAACACCTTGATGACTGGGGTTACGTCAATAGTTGGATGGATGAGATCTATGCTTGGATTGATAATGTCCTGGAAAGGAGATTTCTCAATAAAAGCATGATGGTGATGGATGAGATCTATGCTTGGATTTGGGATGATAAAGTATTTATTAGAAGGATTGCAAAAAGGACTGATTTTTTCACATCAGAGAACACAAAAATGAGTGATGTTTACACCACCTTTATAGGAAATGAAGATCCTAGGTGTTACACATGCAAGAAAAATCATTTGAGGTTATCGAGAAAGGTTTTTTTAAGTTCTATTACAAAAGAAGTAACAGTTGTCATTTTTGCTGCTTTTTGCTCAGTCACTTTCATAGAGTTTGGTATTTCTATTTTTTTTCCTTTGACAAAATGGGGGCCCTCTAAAACTCATTGAATTGAGTAACTATGTGGATTTGAGAGATAACAAAGAGCTATGAGAACTCTTTCAAATGGTGGGCTTCACTTGTTTCTTCTTGGCCATGAAGGGCTACAACAAGGAGCTCTCAGCGAGGGTTTGTAATTCCTAGTAGAATCGGGTGGTTATAGTGGGAAGAATTACCTTCACGATGTCGCCTGAGTACATAGCAAAGGTGACCTGATTGTAGAATGAAGGAGAGAAAGTTGAGAAAAAGAGCATGAGAGACTATAGAGGCTTCATTAAGAAATTCTTGGAGAAATGTGAAAACAAGTTGCCTTCCAAAATGGGTCTGATTGTTCGACCCTTCCTAAACCTTTTTCTTTGATCAACTATCATGTTATGTAGTATTTTACCTTAGAGGGTCATTATTCTACCATCCATGTCTATCACTTCCCCATTTCAAAACACATTAGACACCATAAGATTAATATGTCATTCTTTTTGTTTTTGTCCCTCAGTGCCTCTATTCAAAATTGTGCAAATTCGCCTTTACATCAAGGTTTAATCTACTTAATGTATATGTATGTCAGATTTCTAGGTTTACTGAATAACAAAATCTTTTCATCTTTCTAGTTTGTATATGATCTAAAGAGAGAATCACTTCTAGGTTGAAGAGGATTGAATTGCTCAGACCAAAAATAATCAAGACAAACATCTCCATGCGTCTTTGTAGGTTTAAATATGATATGATTAACAGTTATAATTTCATCATTATGAGGAAATTTCAAACACTTATGAATAGTAGACATGATCACTTTCATGGAAGAGAGCCAAGGATGTCCCAAATTCACATGGAATTGATCAGATGTAGAAATGATAGTAAATTGAACATATAAGCATTTAGTACCATCATCAATAGGAAGTGATATAGAACCAATAAAAAGACAAGATAATCCAAAAAAACTATAACAATCACATCAGTATCATCTATATCACTTGATGCAATTGCAAAGTACAAAGTAATTATGTAGTTATCAAATGAACCATGCAAGAAAATCAATAAGCACTCCTCTAGAGGGTATACCTTTGATTTTTGCACGTATGTATAATGTGCCATCAAGTGCCTAAATGGCATTGCTAGTATAAAATGTTATGCACAAATCCTTATGAGGTTCTTCTTGATCTGCAAGGTTCACTACATTATTAGATTCAAGGGCCACATCATTGGGAGGGTAAGTAGGATGATTTGTCATAATCACATTAGTGGAATGGGATGGTAAGGGATCAATGAAAATTTGAAGGTTCTAATTAGGATGAGCTATGGATTTTTTTCCTTTATCATTCACACTTGCCATAGATATAGTATTATTATCAATTAATTTTTTAATATCACTTCTCAATGAGAAACACTTCTCAGTATCATGACCAGGAAGACGATGATATTGACAAAAATATTTAGCATCAAAGTAAGGTGATGTTGTCTTGGATTTGTTTATTGGTTTGACTCTCAAAATTTTTAACACATTCCTTTGTATTAACTAAGACATTATACTATGCAAAGATTCATTCAAAGGAGTAAACTCTTTTTCTCTTTTAAAGAATTTAGACAAACAAGGAACACCTTGTTAGGGTAAAGGAATAGTGAGATTGGGGGTGAACCAATGTTTTACCAAAGATCAAGCTCAAAAACTTATTCTTTATCCATCGATTAGTAATGTATAATAGTAAAGAACATAAGCAAGCAATAAATTAACCACAGAACCATAACACCAAATTTTTTACATGGAAACCTAGAAAGGGAAAAACCATGATGGGGATGGAACCCACAATATTCATATACTATGGCTAGGAGTACATAAATATTAGATAGATGGGGAATGCACTTGCATTCAAACTCACTACCTAGAGCTCAATGCTCATTTACACTAAGCTGGAAGGCGACAACCTTCAGGGAAGTCTCACCAACTTACAATTTAATTACAATAAGGAAATATAATTAAATAACTCTAATATAGCATCTAACAATGCAAGAATGAGTTTTGGTTAAGTACAACACCTTTGACTATACTCGCTCTGTAATATGCTCTGTTTCTGTCTCAGTCAACTACCGAATCACAAGGGAATCAAATGTGCATGTGAAACTATGCCCAATCACAAAAAAATGAATCACCACAATAGTAATACTCCAAAAACTAATCACCAATTCAATATTATATATCTAGTCATATCAAAAATAATCTCCTCCAAGTCAACTATAAAAAATGTAACATGTAGCTTCATGTTGGTTTCAATCTCTAACAAAACATATCACTAGAACAAAACAATTTTCCAAAATGCTTCACCAATGCTGGCCTCATCATTTTCACCTTATCTCTCCCCCTTTGACAACAATGCAAAGATAGGCTGTGAATCAAAATTACCTATACATGTATACACACTAGATGACTAGATCTATACATACTTGATTACATTTGCATATGTAGGCTTAAGAAATCCAGAATAGGAATTCCAACCTACTAACATTTTTTCTAAAATTGAGACAAAACCATTAAGAACATAAGCATGGAACTCTATTGCATGCAACTCAGTTGGTATCTCCTAAGTCATATTCTAAATACATTCCATCTTATGGAACACCAAGGTGTCTAACCGAGGACCAAGTAGGTTCTGAAGTTCACCTGCCCTTCTCTGGATCTTATCCTTCTCCTCCGGATTACCAATCTGTCTGATAAGAGTCAAAATTTGACCTTCAATATTTTCGGTCAAGTTTATTGTGGAATCATATGCCTACGAAATTTGGATTAACTGACTTCTGTAAGTATCTATCTTCTTATCTAATTTGGCAGTAAAATTTCTTAAAGTGAGATAAGACTTATAGATCTTACCACATTCCTGTAAGGCCTCATCAATCAATATCAGTTCTTTGTCTATTTGGGTATTATCCCAGGTGTCACACATGTGAGAAAAATCATTTGAAGGTTATCGCTTGAAAGGTTTTTTTTAAGTTCTTCTCTTCCAAAAGAAGTAACAATTGTCATTTTTGTTGCTTTTTGTTTAGCCGCTTTCATAGAGTTTGGTATTTCTGGGCTATTTCCTTTGACAAAATGGGTGTTCCTCGAAAATGCACTGAACCAAGTAACTGTGTGGATTTGAGAGATAACAAAGAGCTATAAGAGCTCTTTCAAATGGTGGGCTTTACTCCTTTCTTCTTGGAAATGAAGGGATACAACAAGGAGCTCTTGACCAGGGTTTTGTAATTCTTGGTAGCATGGGTTGGTTATGGTGGGAAGAATTACCTTCACGGTGTCACCTAAGTATGTAGTAGAGGTGACCAAATTGTAGAATAAAGGAGAGAAATTTGAGAAATTTGAGAAAATAGGTATGATTGTTTGACCCTTCCTAAGCCTTTTCCTTTGGTAAACTATCATGTTATGTAGTATTTTACCTTAGAGGGTCATTATCATACTGTCCATGACTATCACTTCCCCATTTCGAACCAAATTAGACACCATAAGATGATATGTCATTCTTTTGTTTTCATCCTTCAGTGCCTCTATTCAAAATGGGGTGAATTCACTTTTACATCAGGGTTTAATTTACTTAGTGTATAAGTATGTCGTTTATCATGCCCCCACCACAAGCTATATTGCTTCGGCCTTTAGTACTTAGGGTAGCTGTAAGAAAACCCTAAAAATAATCTCAGTTTAATCTCTGGGAACCCTAAGGAGATGACTATCCTCTCAAGTCCTGGTAAAAGCATGGGTAAAATCCTTGTTATCACCTTAGAAAACAATTCCTTTGAGCTGGCCTTATTGGATTAAACCCTAGAGAAAAGAAAAATTGAAACACCTTAAACACCTCGAGAAAAGCTAAGAGGTCTAGTAGTGACTGTATCGAAAAGAGCTTGACCATTGACTTGGAGATTCAGAACTTGGAAGAGGAAGATGTCAATGGAACAAAGAAAGAAAAAGTTGAGAGTAGCTCAAGGGAAAGAAGGTCAGCGAGGCTTCGTGCCAAAGGGAGGAATCAACCTACAAGACCGAGACTAATTTATATGAAATTTATGATATTGAAGATGAGGCCAACTCTCAGGATAATTCTGAGGATGAGGATGTTAATGTGGATGAGGAGAAACAGACTACAAGCCCTGATGAGAACATGGACAAAGAAGAGGAAATTGAAGAAGAAAACAAAAAATCAGAAAGTGAACGTAAGTGTGCTTTCAAAGAGCACAATGGCCCAGTCTTCACTAAAGATATGGAAATGGTTCCTTGTTCTCCTTTGAGGTCGACCTAGGAGGCTAACAACTTTGTTCAGGACCAATTGAATGACATGAAGGAGAGAACTAGAAGGCTAGAAAAGAAATATAATGAACGTGATAGTAAGATGAAACTTTTGTGTGATGCTTTTAATTCTCTTTGTAATATCACATATGGGATAATGAAGAATGTGATCCTAGGTATGGTTTTTGGTAAAGGTATACTGAATAAAATTATGAAGAGGAAGGGCAAGAAGGGTATAAGAGAGATGATGGAGGAGGATGAAGAAGATCAGAAGGAGACATGGAAGTGGAATGTCGACAGGCTCGAGCGGGAATGGAATCTAATAAAGAAGTAATGATGTCTTGGTTTTCTCTATTTTGGTCTTTTTGTTATGTTTTTCTTTAGATGGTTACTTGGGGCCTGCGTGCCCAATTTGATAGACTTTATGGTAAGTAATTATACTAAGACTGGCTCGGTTATGGTTGATAAAGATAATGCTGGAAACATCATTAGTAGTATAGCTTATGATAATAGGTATTGTGATACTTTTGCTATTAACATTGGCTATGATACTAGCATCTGTAGAAATAGTTTCGAGGGTAGGAAAAATTTTGATCATTTTTTATTAGAACTGGTTCCTTTTGCTAGCTATTTTACAGTTGGTATTTGATTTATAATGTAATTCTGCTTCTCTTTTCGATCAGGGCCATCTCCGTGCTAATCTAATAAAAAAAAACAGGCGAAGACAATAACCTAAAACAAATAGAATATATTATTAATTAATTAATTATTCCCATACCCGGAATGTCATTGTATCCCTTAACAACTAACCTTTGATATTCTTTTCTCCATTCATTAAGATGGAACTTTCAGTCAAATCTTGTGATTTGAACAAGGAACAGATCGCATTGGCATTTCAAAATTTGTTCATTATTTATTATGTATAAAATATTCAACATTATTTTATAGCCTTTAGGTTCTTCGTGGAATTGGTTGTGCTTGCGTATTAGAAAATTTATACCGATCTTCTGTATACTGCCGTGGCAACGGGTTGCTGTAGTGGATGAGAATAGGAGAGGAGCGAAAATTGGTTTTAGTGGCTGTCCATACGGTGAGATTCGGAAGGAGGGCTTCACCATTACGAAAGAGGCGCACATGTGACCAGTTTTGGTCTGATAAAACAGACTTCTTGGAGAGCGGTACGGGCATGGAATGTGGTTGCTGAGGCCGCACAGGTGCCCAATCCGTCTCTGATAAAAGAGATTTCTTTGGGGGCGGTGGGGGCGAAGGACATGGAATAGTGGTATGACTATACCTGGCCAAAACATGCACTATAAACACAAGGAAGTGCACAATAAACAGCACTCTTGGTTTAAAAATAGACTTGAATTAAGTTTATGCTTATTTCTATATCTACTTAATTTCAACTTATTTGGTTTATTAGTGTGTTTGTTATAATTCTCATAGTTCTGATGTGTAACCTAATCTTAGTTATCATGTGTAACCTAATCTTAGATGGTTGCTCTTTTGGCAATTGTATTGACCATTTTAATTGAAATTTTAAAATCAGATGATTAGCTGATTGGTACCATCTTTCACATTGGTCCTAGCCAAATGTTGCACAAATATTCACTATTATGCTATGTCCATGAATAAAAAAATTATTTAATTCTTTCACTCTCATCATCAAACAAAATCCATCAACCATCCAAGAATTCAATACAATTCATGATCCCAAGTATCTCTCAATACAAGGATATTCAAGAATGATCACTAGTGTTCACTTCTTATGTTATGGTGGATCTTTGTTGTTGTTAGGCTACATTTTTGTGGTTGAATTCATTTCGTCTTTCAATATTGTTGTTTCCATTTTTACCATAAACAATCCTTATATAATATCCTTGCAAATTATTTTTTACATTTATAAATTTTAATCAACACTCATAAACAATCAAGCTTGTTTATAGATTTTCAATAGATAAAGAAAATGCCCATAACTTTTAATTTCACATGGAACCTTTTCCCCTCCTTTCAATAGGAATAAAAATACAACATGAAATTTTAAAATAGTAATATTAAATATTACCAATGACAATAAGAATAATAGACTAAAAATAATATTTTTAGAACTCACTACAACTACAATGATACTTAATTTTCTTATGGCTAGAAAGTAAAAAATCATGATCCCCATTCACAACCTTTAGATGAGATTTTCATATAGAATCATAGGGATTTCATCATCCAATCCTTTGAAGTTAGTGTTTTTCCCCCATATATGTTGCAAATCCAAGCATTTCTATCTTTAGACTTATTTATTTAAACATAATATTGCTTCACCTTATGTAATAGAGATATATATGCTTCAATATCTTAAGTCCTTCCCATATAGAATCTCTAGTTGTATGGTTCTTCCATTGAATTAAATATTCTATGATATCCTTTCTTTTTAGTTTCTTCACCCTATTAGATCAAGTAGTTACTTTACTAACAAATTCCTCATCATCCATTGGTGGAAGATTAACTAAAGGCACAATGTGTTATCCTTGAGACCTCTCTAGAAATGAGACATCAAAAATAATTTTTTATGTGTTCTTCAACTTAATTTAATATGTTTTGACTTTTATCAATAAATTCAACTGGTAAGAATTTTTTACAATCTACAAGTACTAAATCAATAAAACAAGGTGCTTCATATCAATATAGGGATTTGAATAGAGATATACTAATGTACATATGATATGATCTAGTATAGTAGTACTCTCCTAGATGCAACCACTTAACTAATTAAAAATATCAATTTGAAGAATTATTTATGAAGTACTCCTAAGTACTTCTTAAACATTGATATTGATCCATCTTTTCAAGGCTAATAGCTAACTCTACAAATACGTTCTATACATAATAAAGTAAAATAATTATTGGAGAGGAGGAACTATATATAGTATACATATTAACAACTATATCCTTAAATAGTCTATGTAGTTTAAAGAATCTTATAAAAAAATGTCACTCAAAGAGCTTTGAAACTTGGTTGAATAGTTAAGAAATATGCATACTTTGTCATGTTATTTATAATTACATAAGTGAAATTTTTAACATGTACATTATGGAGGCAGATGATGAAATCTATAAATATATTGGTTTATTTTTTATTCAAAATTTGTAGTATTTCTTATAATTATATAGAAAATCATGTTCTTCATGTTTCTTCACATGTGATGCTCTCTCTTATATGATTGATAACATCTTCCTTGAGGCCATTATAAAAGAACCATTCACTCATTTTATGATTTGTAAAGTTTTTGATAAGGATAAATGGGTTTTACAAGGACCCAAAACCTAAAGTCTTACAACAGCCGGCCAACAACCAATTTGACAAGAGACAACAACAAAATAGGGGAGCAACCCTAAACAAAAACAAAAAAAAAAGAAACACAGACAAACAAGCCAAAGCAAAAAAGCTCTCAGCTAAGCAAGAGCACCAGATCTTTTTTCTTTTGGATGGAAATCCTATTGATTTCCTCAAGCTCCTCCATGATGAATTTGGAGATACCCTTATTGCTACTTCTGCTCCTGGTTCGGGAATTGGGTCCAGTGGTTTTGTTGTCTCCAGGAGCAACATCATCTCCTCCAAGATCTTTCACTAGGTCACTGTGGAAGGATCTATAATAACTAACCATGTCATTAATCTTTTCAAGCCCCTCAATGCTGTTATGCATGGCTTCTTTACTAATGTAGACCATATTTTTGAGAATTTTCTTAATCTCAGCCATGGATTGTTCCACCTTATCAATCCTTTGTTCATGGTTAAATTTCATTACTTCAACATTTTGAGAGAGTTTTTGAGTCATGATCATGAGTTTTTCTAGCTTCCTGGGTTTAGGGGTAGTAGTGAAAATGTCAATTATTTCTTCAACCCCCATTTTGAGGGTGTCAATTTCATGCTCGGCCCACTTCCAGAAGCACTCTTGGCTTCTAGTGGCTTCCATGACAAAATTCATTAGACTACCATCCTTCCCCTGATTATCTTTCTAGACATTGAGAGGGATGTCGAGTTTAATCCCTTGGTCTATAATCTTTTTGGCTATGATCCTTCACTCCAAACTTTTTTTCTTTTTGGTGAGGGGTTCAGCCTTGGGGATCAACTTTCTATTGGTTTTGTATTTACTAGCCACCCATCTGAGGTGATTCTTGATGCCAAGTGTCTCAGGAGTGACCATATTTTCCTTAAATCATCTGCAAGTTCGTATTTAGGGTCATCAATAGGAAACCCACTATCATCAAGGTCCATCTCTGAATCAGAGACATCTCGGACCTCCATTTGCAGACCAATCTTGTCAAGCGGGGGCAGAATTTCAAGAGATTTACCATGTTCCATGATAAGGACAATAAGTACCTCATGAAGAACATGGTTGTGAGGGTTTTCCAGGTGCTTTTCTAGGCTGTTCTCAAGGAACGAGGCAAGATAATAGGGAACAAAGATAATTTTACCATGATGAAAATGATTTAGGATAGTGAAATCGTAGGATAAGATGCTTGCATACCTACCATCTAGGGTGATATACCTCATTATAAACTCTATCATGTCAGCCCAAGGGGCCATGAGGTCTTTTCTATTATATCCGCCATCAGCCATGTTGGTTACTGTGGAGCACTCCTTGTCTTTGTCGAAGAAACTCGACAAGTCCTCCTCCTTAATTTTTCTATCCTTGTAAAACCTTCTTCTAGTTGTAGAAAGACCAGTGACCATCGCCACAACAGTGTCATCACTCTGATAATCAACACCATAAGCCCTGAGACTCCCTCTTTTCTATTTGAGGAGGTTTCTAGACTATTGATTAGGGAAAACCAGATAGAGTCATTTCCCTATCAACTCAGTCATGTCATGATGAAGGATCATTCATCGATGCAGTAATCATTACATGCCAGATCAAACAAATTTTTGGGGAATGCATCCTTGCTACTCCACTAGTTGGTTGCCATGTATCCCACTACCAGATTGGCCAGTAGATCTCCTGCCTTATTTCCTTCGTGGTATATGTGCAAGACTTTGAAATCCATTAGTTCACTAACTATATTTCAGCAATCCTTGATTAGGCTGCCAATCGTCCACCTAGGATCCATGCGACCACTCAAGCAATTGGAAATGTTTATTGAGTCGAAATCCAACCACACTTTAGTAAACTCTTCTTTTTTAGCCATGTGTAGCCCAATATGGGCAGCACTAGCTTCCACATAGTGGTTAGTCCTTGTGCCTAGGGGGAGCATCACCACAGAAACCAGTTGACCAGAGTGATTCCTAGCCACTCCCCCACACCCAGTCGGCCCAGGATTACCTTTAGCTAGCCCATCCACATTGATTTTGATCCAACCCATAGACGGAGGATGCCATACAACATTTTGTCTGCACTGCTTGGTTTTGTGGACTAGGCTAGCAATGTTCCAATCAATTTTCCACCAATTGATAGTATCCCAATCCTCCTAGAGAGTAGGAATGGGGGAGTCATTCTTTCTTCTGGGGCAGCCATGGAGAAAGTTCTCTTTGATAGAATTGTGAATTTTAATAGCCACAAGAAAAGGGTGAGTTTCCAAGTCCCTGAAAACTCTATTTGTAAAGTTGAAAAGTAGGAAATTAGCCATTTCTCCACATGGAAGGGTGGAAATTCACTAAGCTCAATATTTACTTTAGGAAACTTTACATTCAAAAGAGGGATGAATCTAATAAATCCAATCCCAAAGGATGTAAGGACTAAATAGTAAGTACATTGGTTGGGATTAGAATGCAATTGATGGTCTTTTTCAAGTTGATTAATTGGATTAAGGAGAAGTGTTGAAAATGAAGACAAAGAATGCCAAAATAGTGAGCTATAATATCGAGATTCAATTGTGCACCTGGATAAGTTTGAGATGATTCAAAGCTGCTCTACAAAATTGGCTAAAAGTTGCAAGGACCATGTGGCTAGACAGAGGTTCCCTCCAATTGATCCTTTGACTTTTCCATGTGTTGAAAAACATTTTTTCTCTCTGTGAATAAAGCTTAATTCCATAAGTACAGTTGTGCGTTTGTTTCTTGGACACAAAAAGAAAGGGGAATGTGTTCTGAATAGGGGTGACTTATTCAATGCCATTAGAGACTTCTTCAGAACTAGTAGTCTCCTTAAACAACTAAATGTCACCTTTGATGCTTTGATTCCAAAGAATGACAGTGCTGAATCCAATAAGGATTTTTGGCCTATTAGTTTATGTAATACTATTTATAAAATTATTTCCAAAACCACAGTTAATAGGTTAAAACCCTTGCTTGATAAAGTGATCTCCAAAAATCAAAAAGGTTTTGTGGAAGGAAGACACATTTTAGATGCGGTCATTGTGGCCCATGAGCTTGTTCATTCTTGATTTGGGTTCAAAGGAAAATTCTTAAACTCAATTAAGCAATGTGTTTGCACACCTAAGTTCTCAATCCTCCTTAATGGTTGTCCCAAGGGCTACTTTTCCTATAGCAAAGGGCTTCGTCAAGGTGACCCCCTCTCCCCCTATCTTTTCATCATTCCTTCTAAAGTGTTATGGAGAAATATTGAAAAACTTAGATGTTAGGGTATTATAAAAGACTTTATAGATGCCTCTTGCCTAACCCCTACTACACATCAACAATTTATTGATGATACCATTATCTTTGGCGAACCTGTTATTTCTGAGGCAAAGCAATGGAAAAAGACCCTAAATAGATATGCTATCATCTCAAGCCAACATATTAACTTTGTTAAGAGTAAACTATTTTTTTCTTAATATCAAACCCATCCTCCAAATCAAAATATCCTCCATTATTGGTTGTCAAATTGCCACCCTCCCTGACTCCTATCTCAGGTTGCCCCTTATCTCCAAAAATCGTAATAATTTTTTTTGGAATGGTTTTCTTCAAAGATTTCAAAAGAAGTTAGCTGACTGGAAAGGGAAGCTTCTTATATTGGAAGGAAAGATACAACTGGTTAAATCTTGCCTTCAAATTTTACGTATTTATTACATATCTTTGTTGAAGATACCTGGGGTGGTTGCTAAAAATATTGAAAGGATCCAAAGGA
Organism: Cryptomeria japonica; assembly: GCF_030272615.1. NCBI lineage: Eukaryota > Viridiplantae > Streptophyta > Pinopsida > Cupressales > Cupressaceae > Cryptomeria > Cryptomeria japonica. The sequence continues at coordinate 232,696,255 of NC_081413.1, forward strand.
GTTTCCCATAGTCTTGTATGGAAGAAAAAAGTAGACTCTCCTTGGTCTCTTGGGATGTTGTCTACAGACCCTGGAAGTGTGGTAGACTAGGCATAAGAAAGATTAAATCTTTTAATGAAGCTCTTATTTCTAAAATTGGTTGGCAATTAACCTAGGAGAAAAAAGATTGGACTAAAATTTTGAAAGCCAAATGCTGATAGAGGAACTAGGGGGACAAATTATTTAACCAAGAAGAGATTCCCTTTGGTTCTTCTATTTGGAATAGTGTGGTTAAAATCACACATGATATCAAAATAAATGGCAGGATGATTAAATGAAATTGTAGAAAGATTGATTTTTGGAAAGACATTTAGTTGCTTGAGCTTTCTTTAAATTCCCTCCCCCATTTGGTGAATATCAAAAAGTTCCTAATTAGACATTGGGTGGGAAAGGTACATGATTTCATTACTTGGGATAGGGGAAACACTTATTGGATTGATCTAAGTGGTTTTGTCTCCTCTAGATCGAAGGTTAAGCCCTCCACTAGAAGGCTAATTTTGAAGGAAGTTGTCAATCGCATTGCCATGATTCCTAACTATTCTCTTTACACTCCTAATGGGAAGGATGAATGGATTTGGAAAGAGAGTGTGTTTGGGAACTTCAATGTGAAGTCTACTTACCATTTGTTGGAGGAAAACAATGACAAAAATGTATTATGGAATAATCCAAAAAATTAACTATTTTTGGTGGGCGACTGCTCATGGTTGTATTCTTACTACTGATAACTTAAATAAAAGGGGATTTTATTTGGTCAATAGGTGTGAACTCTATTACACTAAACCAGTGAGCTATAGAATCAAGATTCAATTGTGCACCTGGATTTGAGAAGTTCGAGATGATTCAAAGTTTCTCTACGAAATTCGGTAAAAGTTGCAAGAACCATGTGTCTAGACAAGGGTTCAAATAATGTAAATGAAATAACTGAAAGTAGAAATCCTCCTCTTTAACATGATGTTAAATTGCTTGAAAATGAAATGCTTATACCTCCTTGTGATGTTTTTCCTGCCTCCACATGGAATTATGATTTCATGAAGTAGAATTAATTGAAGAAATATTGAAGAAACTTAATATTAATTGGGTGCAACTCAATTATTTCAAATATTTCCTGGAGGTGTGGTAGGCTTCCCGTTACTTCCACCTGATTGCTAAGAGTATTTGGCATAAAAATCCCCCCTTCTTGCTTGGAACATCTCGAAAGAATGAGACAACAAGATATTCAGAGAAGAGAAGAGAAACAATAAGATCTTGGCCACCATCATTATTCAATATATTAAGGAAAATATTAATGTTGAGTCTACTAGTTTCTCTAGAGTCCTCCCATCTCTTCTAGATCTCAAATTAAAATAGGTTTCAGGAATTAGACACAACATTTTGAATGTTAATTTGCGAAGAATGATCTTGAGAAATTCATGTTTATGGAAATCTCCTAAAATTGGATGGATTAAGTCTAATTTTGATGGGTTCTCAAAAGGCACCCCTAGGATCTTGGGAGCAGGAGGTTTAATTTGTGATTATAAAGGATTCTTGGCTGTTAGGTTTGGTTCTTGTCTAGGGAAAGCTACTAACAACAATGTGAAAGCTTGGGCCACCTAGATGGGTCTTTAGAGACTATATGATATCACTAAACAGAATGTAATTCTTGAAGGAGATTGCAAACTAATTATTGACTGCATCAATTGTGTAATCTCTCCTCCTTAGGAGATCAAAGACATAATAGAAAAATATAAATGGCAGATTGGACTATTTGAAAACATTAAAATACAGCATAACTACAGAGAAGGTAATAGGTTGGCTGACCTCATTGGCAATCAGAATCTTCATATGATGGATGGGAAGATCTTTAAGTTTTGAAATAGCTCTAAAGAGGTGAAGGAAATCCTTGCACAAGAAAGAGGAAATTTAAGAAAGAAAGAAGGAAGTGGGAGTATTGATTTGTTTGAATGAGTTTTTTAATGCCCATGTTTTTTGTAATCTTGAATTGCCAGTTCGGCCCACATAGGTGGTGGGCTTACAAGGAGATGACTTAGCACCATGATGAATTGGGTTATGTCAATAGTTGGATGGCCTATGTTGATAATGTCTTAGAAATGAGGTTTCTCGATAGAAACATGATGGCACCGGATGAGATCTATGCTTGGATTTGGGATGATAAAGTATTTATTAGAAGGGTTGCAAAAAGGACTAATTTTTTGACTTCAAAGAACACAAAAAGGAGTGATGTGTACATCACCTTTATAGAAAATGATGATCCCAGGTGTCACACATGCGAGAAAAATCATTTGAGGGTTATCGGGAAAGGTTTTTTTAAGCTCTTCTCTTCCAAAAGAAGTAATAGTTGTCATTTTTGCTCCTTTATGCTCAGTCAGTTTCATAGAGTTTGGTATTTCTATGCTTTTTCCTTTCACAAAATGTGGGGCCCTTTAAAATGCATCGAACCTAGTAATTGTGTAGATTTGAGAGATAACAAAGAGCTATGAGAGCTCTTTCAAATGGTGGGCTTCACTCCTTTCTTCTTGGCCATGAAGGGCTACAATCTCGCCCAGGGTTTGTAATTCTTGGCCACGTGGGGTGGTTATGGTGGAAAGAATCACCTTCAAGGTGTCGCTTGAGTACATAGAAGAGGTGACCAAATTGTAGAATGAAGGAGAGAAAGTGGAGAAAAAGAGCACGGGAGACTATAGAGGCTTCATGAAGAAATGCTTTGAGGAAGGCAAAAAAATGGTTACTTCCAAAATAGGTATGATTGTTTGACCCTTCCTATGCCTTTTCCTTTGGTCAACTATCATGTTATGTAGTATTTTAACTTAGAGGGTCATTATCCTATCGTCCATGGCTATCACTTCCACATTTCAAACCACATTAGACACCATAAGATTAATATGTCATTCTTTATGTTTTCGTCCCTCAGTGCCTGTATTCAAAATGGGGTGAATTCACGTTTACATCAAGGTTTTATTTACTTAATGTATAAGTATGCCGTTTATCATACCCCGACCATAAGTTGTATTGCTTCGGCCTTTAGGAGTTAGGGTAGCTATAAGAAAATCCCTTAAAATAATCCATTTAATCTATGAGAACCAAAAGGAGTCATCTATTCTCTTGGGTCCTGGTAAAAGCATGGGTAAAAGCCTTGTTATGACCTTGGAAAAGAATTCCTTTGAGCTGGCCTTGTTGGATTTAACCCTAGACAAAAGGAAAAGTGAAACACCTAAAACACCCCGAGGAAAGCTAAGAGGTCTGGTAGTGAGTCTACCGAAAAGAGTTTGCCCATTGACTTGGAGATTCAAGACTTGGAAGAGGAAGATGTGAAAGGAACAAAGCAAGAAAAAGTGGAGAGTAGCTCAGGGGAAAGAAGGTCAGCTAGGCTTCATGCCAAAGGGAGGAATCAACCTACCAAGACAGACTAATTCGTATGAAATTTATTATATTGAAGACGAGGCTGACTCTCAGGATAATTCTGAGGATAAGGATGTTAATTCTGATGAAGAGAAACTAACTCAAATCCCTGATGAGAACATGGACGAAGAAGAGGAAATTGAAGAAGAAAGCAACAAATTAGAAAGTGAACAGGAATCTCCTTTCAAAAAGCACAATGGTCCAGTCTCCTCTAAAGATATGGATATGGTTCCTAGTTTGCCTTTGAGGCCGACCTCGGAGGCTAACAACACTGTTCAGGAGTAATTGAATAACATGAAGGAGAAAATTGCATGTCTTGAAAAGAAATATGATGAACATGATAGTAAGATGAAATTTTTGTGTGATGCTTTTAATTCTCTTTGTAATATCACAGATGGGATAATGAAAAATGCGGTCCTAGGTACGGTTTTTGGTAAAGGTAGACCAAATAAAATTAGGAAGAAGAAGGGCAAGAAGGGTATAAGAGAGATGATGGGGGAGGATGAAGAAGATCAGAAGAAGACATGGAAGTAGAACCTCGGTAGGCTCGAACGGGAATGGAATCTAATAAAGAAGTAATGGTCTGTTTGTTTTCTCTAATTTGGTCTTTTTGTTATGTTTTTCTTTAGATGGGTACTTGGGGTCTGCGTGCCCAATTTGACACTTTATGTTAATTAATTATACTAAGACTGGCTCGGTTATGGTTGATAAAGATAATGCTGGAAACATCATTAGTAGTATAGCTTATGATAATAGGTATTGTGATACTTCTGCTATTAACATTGGGTATGATACTAGCATCCGTAGAAATAGTTTCAAGGGTAGGAAAATTTTTGATCATTTTTTATTAGAACTGGTTCCTTTTTGCTAGCTATTTTATAGTTGGTGTTTGGTTTATGATGTAATTCTGCTTCTCTTTTCATTCAAGGCCATCTCCCTGCTTATCTAATAAAAAAAAATAGACTAAGACAATAACCTAAAATAAATAGAATATATTATTAATTAATTAATTATTCCCATACCTGAAATGGCATTGTATCCCTTAACAACTAAACTTTGATATTCGTTTCTCCCTTCATTAACATCGAACTTTCAGTCAAATCTTGTGATTTGAACAAGGAATAGATTGTACCTTGCTTCTAAAATTAACCTTTTCCAACACATAATCTTTTAGCGTTTCAAAATTTGTTCATTATTTAGTCATGTATAAACTATTCAACATTTTTTTATAGCCTTTAGGTTTTTCATGGAATTGGTTGTGCTTGCATATTAGAAAATTTATACTGATCTTCTGTATCCTGCCGTGCCAGCGGGTGGCTGTAGTTTATTCTTTATTTATGCACGATACGTATTAAATATGTATTCTAATCCGGGAAGACTAAATCAACATTTATTTCGATTATGCGAATGAATAAAAATTTACAAGTGAAAGAAACGGTTGAAAATTTACACTGATCTTCTAAATACAGCCGCACCAACGGGTGGCTGAACGCTATTCACTATTGATGCACTGTAGAATGAATGAATCCAGTTTCATTTGTCTGTCTTGAGAATGGATTAGAATAGGAGAGGAGCGAAAATTGGTTTCAGTGGCTGTCCATACGGTGAGATTCGGAAGCAGGGTCTTCACCATTACGAAAGAGGCGCACATGTGACCAGTTTTGGTCTGATAAAACAGACTTCTTGGAGAGCGGTACGGGCATGGAATATGGTTGCTGAGGCCGAACAGGTGCCCAATCCGTCTCTGATAAAAGAGATTTCTTTGGGGGCGGTGGAGGCGGTGGACATGGAATAGTGGTATGGTTGCACCTGGCCGAAACATGCACTATAAACAGAAGGAAGTACACAATAAACAGTACTCTCAGTTTCCAACGCATGAAATTCTCCATATTTTCTTTCTTGTGTTAAGCGTGTTGAGCATCAAATTTGAATTAAGTAAAATATCTTGATTTGTGAGATTGAATTACAGCAGCCCTCCATTTTTAGAAAAAAACATTATTTTTATTGATATCACAATATTCCATATGTTGTCGAGCAAGTGTAATAGCATTCTATCGAAATATCAAAAATTCATATAATCTATGAGACCCAGCGATGTCTCATCGATATAAAAGGGATATCGAAGAAAAGGGAGTGCCGGTGAACTCTAGAAAAGACTCACTGAAAGCGATGATTCCACCGACAGAAGTATCAAAGAAAACAGAGGTGGTCCTCACCGATGAGAAACAGCTTTCGAAGAAACAATACCATTGATGCAAGATGAAGAAGACTCACCGAAAGAAACGCTCTCATCGAAAGAATGATATCGATCAGACAAAAGGAAGCTATGTCGATAAAAGATATCGATAAAGATATGAGTTTCGAGGAAGCTAAACGGCGTGTTACCGATATGCATGATTTTGCCCATACAACTTTATCGATGAAAAATTACTAATGAGCTCACCGATGAAAATATGATAGCGGAAGCAAGTCATCAAAATAAAGAAGACTTCGATGAAACGTTAGACCCATTTATCGATGAGGTGTAGTGATGTCGATGGAAAGGGTGTTTCGATGGAAGGATAAAGGAAGTCACCGAAACCCGAGGTCTATTCGACATGAAACCTGATGGACATCAGAAATATATCGATGGGGAGATGGCTATAATGACCGAATGCAACATTTCAATGAAGGGAGAAAATATATATTCGAAGTAATATTCAAAACAAAAGTATCATCGATGGAAACAAAGAGATCGATGGACTAAAGAAATTAATGATCGAGAGATATATTTTCGTCAAAATGGTTATTGATTGCCACAAAAATAAAAAATGAATCTTAGGCAAGGTCACATCGCCATTAAATTTAAATGTGTGCCCAGCTGACCATTGTCCAAACCACCATTACTAACTGATTAAATACGCCATAAGTAATGGATCGACATCAAAGGACACAGCAATGAAGAATTCGTAGGCGATGAACTGGAAGCAGAAATTGGTCAAATTCACAGATAAAAATCAATGATTCCAAGTAAGTTCTTTACACACGGATCTTTTTAATTTCAAATGGAATCATCATCTAAAGCTAGTAAGACTAGAAAAGGAAAGGAACCTATCGCCACAGAAGAAAAGCCTAAAAGACAGAAGAAGGAAGGGCATTCTTTGGCCAAGGACTTGATTGATCAGTGGCCATCGTCCAATCTCAACAACTGTATTCTTAGGTAGTCTATGTAGCTTAAAGAATCTTATAAAAATTTGTCAATCAAAGAGGTTTGAAACTTGGTTGAATAGTTAAGAAATATGCATACCTTGTCATGTTATTTATAATTACATAAGTGAAATTTTTAACATGTACCTTATGGAGGTAGATGATGAAATCTATAAATATATTGGTTTAATTTTTATTCAAAATTTGTAGTATTTCTTATAATTATATAGAAAAACATGTTCTTCATTTTTCTTCACATGTGATACTCTCTGTTATATGATTGATAACATCTTCCTTAAGGCCATTATAAAAGAACCATTCTCTCATTTTATGTTTTGTAAAGTCAAAAAGTAAGAACTTAGCCAATTCTCCACATGGAAGGGTGGGAATTTACTAAGCTCAATTTTCACTTCAGAAAATTTTACATTCAAAAGAGGGGAATGAATCTAATAAATCCAATCCCAAAGGATGCAAGGACTAAATAGTAAGTATATTGGTTGCGATTGGAATGCAATTAACCCTCTTTTTCAAGTTGATTAATTGGATTAAGGAAAATTGTCAAAAATGAAGACAAAGTATGCGAAAATAGTGAGCTATAGAATTTGGATTCAATTGTGCACCTGGATCTGAGAAGTTTGAGATGATTCATAGATGCTCTATGAAATTGGGTAAAATTTGCAAGCACCATGTGTCTAGACAGGGGTTCCCTACAATTGATCCTTTGACCTTTCCACACATCGAAAACATTTTTTCTCTCTGTGAATAAAGCTTAATTCTAGAAGTAAAGTTGTGCAATTGTTTCTTGCACATAGATAGAAAGGGGAATGTGTTGTGAATAGGGGTGACTTATTCAATGCCATCAGTGACTTTTTCTTGGATATAGTTGGGAGTGATTTATTCAATGCCATCTGAGACTTCTTCAAAACTGATAGTCTCCTTAAACAACTAAATGTCACCTTTGTTTCTTTGATTCCGAAGAATGATAGTGCTGAATCCAGTAAGGATTTTTGGCCTATTAGTTTATATAATGCTATTTATAAAATTATTTCCAAAACCACAGTCAATAGGTTAAAACTACTGCTTGATAAAATGATCTCCAAAAATCAAAAAGGTTTTGTTTAAGGAAGACACATTTTAGATGCGATCATTATGGCCCATGAGCTTGTTCATTCCATGGATAGCAGTAAGAAGCCTTAGATGGATTTCAAAGTGGATATTTATAAGGCCTATGATAGTGTGTCCTAGGAATTTCTCTTTGAATTTCTTAAAAGATTTGGGTTCAAACGAAAATTCTTAGACCTAACTGAGAAATGTGTTTGCACCCCTAAGTTCTCAATCCTCCTTAATGGTTTTCCCAAGGGTTACTTTTCCTGTGGCAAAGGGCACCGTAAGGATGACCCCCTCTCCCCCTATCTTTTCATCATTCTTGCTAAAGTGTTATGGAGAAATATTGAAATACTTAGATGTTAGGGTGTTATAAAAGGCTTTTAAGTTGCCTCTTCCCTAATCCCTACTACCCATCAACTATTTGTTGATGATACAATTATCTTTGGTGAACCTTTTATTTCTATGGCAAAGCAATGGAAAAAGACCCTAGATAGATATGCTATCATCTCAAGCCAACATATTAATTTTGTTAAGAGTAAACTATTTTTTTTTAATGCCAAACCCACCCTCCATATCAAAATATCCTCCATTCTTGGTTGTCAAATTGCCACCCTCCCTGACTCCTATCTGGGGTTGCCCCTTGTCTCCAAAAATTCCAATAATATTTTTGGAGTGGTTTGCTTGAAATATTTCAAAAGATGTTAGTTGGCTGGAAAGGGAAACTACTTATCTTGGCAAGAAAGATACAACTTGTTAAACCTTGCCTTCAAAATTTGTCTATTTATTACCTATCTCTATTCAAGATACCTAGGGTGGTTTCCAAAATAATTGAAAGGATCCAAAGGAGTTTCCTATGGTCCTGTATGGAAAAAAAAAGTAGACTCTCCTTGGTCTCTTGGGATGTTGGTTGCAGACCCTAGAAGTGTGGCGGACTAGGAAGAAGAAAGATTAAATCTTTTAATAAAGCTCTTACTCGTAAAATTGGTTGGAAATTAATTGAGGATAAAATATTTAACCAAGAAGAGCTTCCCTTTGGTTCTTCTATTTGGAATAGTGTGGTTACAATCAGACATGATATCAAAAGAAATCATAGGATGTTTTAGGAAATGGCAGAAACTCTGATTTTTTGAAAGGCATTTAGTTGTTTGATCATTCTTTATATTTACTCCCCCATTTGGTGAATACCAAAAAGTTCCTAATTAGACATTGGGGGGGAAAGGTACATGATTTTATAACTTGGGATAAGGGACACACTTCTTGGATTGATCTAAGTGGTTTTATCTCATCTAGACCGTAGATTCAACCCTCCACTAGAAGGCTAATTTTGAAGGAAGTTGTCGATTTCACTGCCTTGTTTCCTAACTATTCTCTTTACACTCCTAATGGGAAGGATGAACGAATTTGGAAATAAAGTGTGTTTGGGAACTTCACTGTGAAGTCTACTTACCATTTGGTAGAGGAAAACAATGGTAAAAATGTATTATGAAAGGCTATTTGGATTAAGGGGCTAATCCCAAAAATCAAATATTTTTGGTGGGTGACTGCTCATGGTTGTATTCTTACTATTGATAACCTAATTAAAAGGGGATTTTCTTTGGTTAATAGGTGTGAACTCTATTACACTAAATTAGAAATCATTCATCACATTTTTCTACATTGTAGCATTGCTCGGGATATTAGGGAAGAAATATTGAAGAAGCTTAATATTAATTGGGTGCAACTCAATTAGTTCAAAGATTTCCTGGAGGTGTGGTAGGCTTCCCCTTACTCCCACCTAATTACTAAGAGTATCTGGTATCAAACTCCCCCCCTTCTTGCTTGGAACATCTGGAAAGAACAAGACAACAGCGTATTCAACGAACATAAGAGAAACAATATATCTTGGCCACCATCATTATTCAACAGATTAAGGAAAATATTAATGTTGAGTCTACTAGTTTCAATAGAATCCTCCCGTCTCTTCTAGATCTCAGATTAAAATATGTTTTGGGAATTTGACACAAACTTTTGAATGTTAATTGGCAAAGAATGATCCTAAGAAATTCATTTTTATGGAAATCTCTTAAAATTGGATGGATTAAGTTTAATTTTGATGAGTGCTCTAAAGGCAACCCTGGGATCATGGGAGTAGGAGGTTTAATTCATGATCATAAAGGCTTCTTGGTTGTTGGGTTTGGTTCTGGTCTAGGGAAAGCTACTAACAACAAGGTGAAAGCTTGGGCGGCCTGGATGGGTCTTCAGAGACTATATCATATCACTAAGAAGATTATAATTCTTGAAGGAGATTCCAAACTAATTATTGACTGCATCAATTATGTAATCTCTCCTCCTTGGGAGATTAGAGATAGAATAGACAAATGTAAATGGCAGATTGGATTATTTGAAAACATTAAAATACAACATACCTACAGAGAAGGTAATAGGTCAGCTGACCTCATTGGGAATCAAAATCTTCATATGATGGATGGGAAGATCTTTAAGTTTGAAAATATCTCTAAAGAATTGAAAAGAAAGAAGGAAGTCGGAGTATTGACCTATTTGAATGAGTTTTTTAATGCTCGTGTTTTTTGTAATCTTTAATTTCCAGTTGGGCCCACATAGGTGGTGGGCTTACAAGGAGATGACTTAGCACCATGATGAATAGGATTATGTCAATAGTTGGATGGCCTATGTGGATAATGTATTGGAAATGAGCTTTCTTGATAAAAGCATGATAGCAACATATGAGATCTATGCTTGGATTTGGGATGATAAAGAATTTATTAGAAGGGCTGGAAAAAGGACTAATTTTTTCACTTCGAAGAACATAAAAAGGAGTGATGTTTACATCACCATTATAGGAAATGATGATCCCAAGTGTCACACATGTGATAAAAATCATTTGAGGGTTATCTGGAAAGGTTTTTTAAAGGTCTTCTCTTCCAAAAGAAGTAATAGTTATCATTTTTGCTGCTTTTTGCTCAATCGCTTTCATAGAGTCTGGTATTTTTGTACTTTTTCCTTTCACAAAATGGGTGGTCCTCTAAAACGCACTGAACTGAGTAACTATGGGGATTTGAGAGATAACAAAGAGCTATAAGAGCTCTTTCAAATGGTGGGATTCACTCCTTTCTTCTTGGCAATGAAAGTATACAACAAGGAGCTCTCGACTAGGGTTTTGTAATTCCTAGTAGCATGGGGTGCTTATGCTGGGAAGAATTACCTTCATGATATCCCCTGAGTACATAGTAGAGGTGACCAAATTGGAGAATGAAGGAGAGAAAGTCAAGAAAAAGAGGATGGGAGACTACAGAGGCTTCATGAAGAAATTCCTTGAGAATGGCGAAAAAATGGTTCCCTTCCAAAATGGGTATGATTGTTTGAACCTTCCTAAGCCTTTTCCTTTGGTCAACTATCATGTTATGTAGTATTTTACCTTAGAGGGTCATTATTCTACCGTCCATGGCTATCACTTCCTCATTTTGAACCACATTAGACACCATAAGATTAATATGTCATTCTTTCTATTTTCGTCCCTTAGTGCCTCTATTCAAAATTGGTGCAAATTTACCTCTACATCAGGGTTTAGTTTACTTAATGTATAAGTATGTCATTTATCATACCCCCACCACAAGCTATATTGCATTGGCCTTTAGTAGTTAGAGTAGCTGTAAGAAAACCCCTAAAAATAATCCTAGTTTAATCTTTGAGAACCCTAAGGAGTCGTCTATCCTCTCGGGTCCTAGTAAAAGCATGGGCAAAAGCCTTGTTATGACATTGGAAAATAATTCCTTTGAGCTGGCCTTGTTGGATTTAACCCTAGACAAAAGGAAAAGTGAAACACCTAAAACACCCCGAGGAAAGCTAAGAGGTCTAGTAGTGAGTCTACCGAAAAGAGCTCGACAATTGACTTGGAGATTCAAAACTTGGAAGAGGAAGATGCGAAAGGAAATTGAAGAAGAAAACAACAAATCGGAAAGTGAACAGGAGTCTCCTTTCAAAGAGCACAATGGCCTAGTCTCCTCTAAAGATATGGAAATGGTTCCCTGTTTGCCTTTGAGGCCAACCCAGGAGGCTAACAACATTGTTCAGGAGCAACTGAATGACATGAAGGAGAAAATTGCAAGGCTAGAAAAGAAATATGATGAACATGATAGTCAGATGAAAATTTTGTGTGATGCTTTTACTTGTCTCTGTAATATCACAGATGGGATAATGAAGAATTTGGTCTTGGGTACGGTTTCTGGTAAAGGTAGACCGAATAAAATTAGGAAGAAGAAGGGTAAGGGTATAAGAGAGATGACAAAGGAGGACGAAGAAGATTAGAAGGAGACATGGGAGCAAAATATCGGTAGGCTCGAGTGGAAATGGAATTTGATAAAGAAGTAATGGTCTCTTGGTTTTCTCTATTTTGGTCCTTTTGTTATGTTTTTCTTTAGATGGTTACTTGGGGTCTGTGTGCCCAATTTGACAGACTTTATGTTAATTAATTATACTAAGATTGGCTTGGTTATGGTTGATAAAGATAACGCTGGAAACATCATTAGTAGTATAGCTTATGATAATCGGTATTGTGATACTTCTGCTATTAACATTGGGTATGATACAAGCATCCATAGAAATAGTTTCAGGGGTAGGAAAATTTTTTATCATTTTTTATTAAAACTGGTTACTTTTTGCTAGCTATTTTACAGTTGGTATTTGGTTTTTAATGCAATTCAGCTTCTCTTTTTGCTCATGGCCATCTCCCTGCTTATTAATTAATTAATTAATTATTCCCATACCTGGAATGACATTGTATCCCTTTAACAACTAACCTTTGATATTCTTTTCTCCCTTCATTAGGATGGAACTTTCAGTCAAATCTTGTGATTTGAACTTGGAACGGATCGTATCTTGCTTCTAAAATTAACCTTTTCCAACACATAATCTTTTGGCATTTCAAAATTTGTTCATTATTTATTCATGTATAAACTATTCAATATTATTTTATAGCCTTTAGGTTCTTCATGGAATTGGTTGTGCTTGCGTATTAGAATTTTTTTACCGATCTTCTGTATACTGCCGTGCCAAGGGGTGGCTGCAGTTTATTCTTTATTTATGCACGATACGTATTAAATATGTATTCTAATCGGGGAAGACTAAATCAACATTTATTTCGATTACGTTGAAAATTTACACTGATCTTCTAAATACAGCCGCACCAACGGGTGGCTGAACATTATTCACTATTGATGCACTATAGAATGAATGAATCCAGTTTTGTTTGTCTGTCTTGAGAATGGATGAGAACACGAGAGGAGCGAAAATCGGTTTCAGTGGCTGTCGATACGGTGAGATTCGGAAGTAGGGTCTTCACGATTACGAAAGAGGCGCACATGTGACCAGTTTTGGTCTGATAAAACACATTTCTTGGAGAGCGGTACGGCCATGGAATATGGTTGCTGAGGCCGCACAGGTGCCCAATCCGTCTTTGATAAAAGAGATTTCTTTGGGGGCAGCGGTGGGGGCGGTGGACATGGAATAGTGGTATGGCTGCACCTGGCAGAAACATGCACTATAAAGAGAAGGAAGTACACAATAAACAGTACTCTTAGTTTCCAACGCATGAAATTCTCCATATTTTCTTTCTTGTGTTAAGCGCACAGAAAACACTTTACGTTTCAACTAATTGATCAGTTAGTAGCCGACAAGTGATATGATATCCAATGCAATACTCTCATCTATATATACAGGGAGCCCTACATTTAAGAAGCTCCTACGAGGACCTTTGTTCCGTCAAATGATGCATTCAATGTCTTATGCGTAGTAGAGATGAAACAATTTACGATCTGCTCCCTATTCAAATTAGAAGCTTTGACTAACTAATTATATCTTAACGAAAAAAGAAATCTCCCAAAATTAATTTAGTGTGAGGGTTACAATTATAACTGAGGGTATGGTTAAGTTTATGATTCTGTTTTGGATTAGGGTTAAGGTTAGTAGCATGGTCAAGGTTAAGATTTATATCATGGTTAGTTTTAGGAATATGATAACGATTAGGGTGTATATAATGGTTAGGATTAGCATCCAGTTTTGGTTTTCGTACAGGATCATGGTTAGAGTTAGGGTTAGTATTGGGGTTAGTCTTAGTGATTATAATTAGGGTAAAGTTTAAAGATTATAATTAAAACTAGGATTAGGGTTAGGGTTAGGTCTACAATTATAATTAGAATTAGGGTTAGGGTTGGGGTTAAGACTGCATACAAAGATGGTCTATGATTATAGCTATGAGAGTTAGGGTTGTTATGGTTAGGGTCTAGATTAGAGGGAGTTATAGTATTATAGATAAAATAATAGTTATAATTGGTTTTAGTTAACGATTATAGTTATTATTGTAGGATAATGCTTGGGGTAAGGGTTCAGGTTCAGGTTCAATTAGAATCCGTATTAGGGTTAGGGATAGATTTTAATTAGGATTAGGGTTAGCATTACAACTAAATTAAGGTTACAATTAGTGTTATGACTCAGGAAGGGTTAGGATTCAAGGATAAAGCATGTTGTTAGGGTTATGGTTAGGATTAGGTTTTAGGTTTAAGACTAAGTATTATTGTTAAGGTTAGGGTTTAGGGTTACAGTTAGGTTAGGGTTAGGGTTTAGTGTTATGGTTATGGTTATGGTTAGGGTTATAATTATAATTAGAGTTAGTGTTAAGATTATAATTAAAATTATAGTTAGGTTTAGGGTTAGAATTAGTGTAAGGGTTAGGGTTATAATCATAATTAGTGTAAGGGTTATAATTAGGGTTAGGTTTAGGGTTAGTATTGGGGTTAGTCTTAGTGATTATAATTAGGGTAAGGTTTAAAGATTATAAATAGTGATTATAGTGATTATAGTGATTATTATAGATAGTATGTGATGATAGCTATAAGAGTTAGTGTTTGGGTTAGGATTAGGGTTTTTAGGGTTAGGGTTAGATATAAAGTTAGGTTTAGGGTCATTATCAGGTTAGGGTTAGGGTTAGGGTCTAGATTAGAGGGTGTAATAGTATTATAGATAAAATAATAGTTGTAATTGGTTTTAGTAACGATTAGAGTTATTATTGTAGGATAATGCTTGGGGTAAAGGTTCAGGTTCAATTAAAATCAGTATTAGGGTTCGGGATAGGGTTTAATTAGGATTAAGGTTAGCATTACAACTAAATTAATGGAGCTTTGTTTGAAGGGTAGCATTATAATCCAATTAGGGTTATGGGTTATGTTAGCATAAAGATTGGGGATTACGTCAAGCATAGGTTGGATTTACAATCGAGGTTACTTCAGAGTTATGGTTGATGTTGAAAATAGGGTTGAAATAGTAATTACAGTTAAGGTTAATTTTAGGGTTAGGATTATGGTTAGGGTTAAGGTTTACTATTAAGGAACATAAGTTTATGGTCAGGGTTTAATGTCAGGGTTACAATTATGTTTAGCTTTTACATCAAATTTAGGGTTAGAATTAGGGTTATGGTTCAATTACATTAAGGTTAGGGTTAAATTGGTATTAATGTTCTATTGGGATTAGGGTTTGGGCTAGGTTAAGTTTAGGAATAGATTATGATAAAATCTCAATTTGAATTAGGGTTACATTTAGGGCAAGATTGTTGTTAGGGTTAGGGTTTAGGATTATGGTTAGGTTAGAGTTGGGATTAGGGTTGGGGTTAGGATTATGATTATTGTTATGGTTAAGTTTATTATTTACATCATGTTTGGCATTAAGGTTAGGTTTAGGATAATAGTTAGGCTTAGGCTTAGGGTCATAGTTAGGATTTACATCAAGCTAGGGTCAAGGTTAAGATTAGGGTTTGGGTCAAGGTTAGGGTTAGGATTCGGGCTAGGTTCATTATTATTATCATGATTTGAGTTAGGTTTAGGCTTAGTGTTAGGGTGAGGATTATGGTTAATGTTAGGGTTTGAGATTAAGGATAGGGTAAGGGTAATGGTTTGAGTTAGGGTTTCGGGTTAGGATTAGGATTATGGATAGGATTTACTCTTAGGATTAAGGATAGGTTTTTGGTTTTGGTTTTGATTAGGGTTATGGTTTGGGTTTGGGTTATGGTTATGATTAGGTTTTAGGGTTAAGACTAAGTATTATTGTTAGGGTAAGGGTTTAGGGTTATGGTTAATATTGTAGTTAGTTTTAGGGTTTAATTATAGCTCAAGTTATAGCCTAATTAGAATTATAATTCAAGCATATTTAGGGTTTTGGTTACATTTACTTAGGATTATGGTTAGGATAGAATTAGGGCTACTATTGTGCTATAATGCTTGGATTCATTTATATTTAGATTAGGAGAATAATAATTATGATTAAGGTTATGGTTAGGGTTTTAGAAGGGTTAGGGATAGAATTATGATTAGGGTTAGGGTTTGAATCATCATTAGGATTAGAATTAGATTCAAGTTTTGGGATAGGGATAGAACCTTGATATTAAAGATAGAACCCCAAGTTTAGTGAGTCACATATTTGTAAATTTACAATGTCTTTTAATTAATTTAAAATGGATATAATAATTTAAGTAAATACAGAACCAAAAATAAATTTAAAATTATAATAAATCTATTAAAACAGATTTTGATATTTAAACCCAAAAACATGAAATTTTACAAAATAGTATATACTATAATTTATATAAATTTTATGAAATATTCAAAATAAAGTTACATGTGGATATCCATGACTAAGATAATTGAATAGATTGAGCTGAAACCTTCTAAGCAATTGGTAAGTTCTTATCAATCAAACTTTTCATAAAAATGAACTTAAAGTCCTAAAATCATGGAATAATCTTAATCAACCTTTCTTTCTATCATTGGTACTACACAAGTGGTAAAATTTATCAGTTTTGTATGATTGATTTGGATCTCTTATGAGAGAAAATTTTGAATGCATTGTAAAAATATTAATTGACCTTGATTTTCTATTGTTAATTTATATGAGATAGACATATTTATTGACAAGAAAATTGATAACATAAAATAGATAAAAATATACTTCTAACACCATCATTGATTTGATTTCTATGCTTATCAAAAGAATAATATTATTTTAGAACCATTTATTTTGCACATTATTAATATCTATTCAATCCTTCCTTGTCTATAACTCCATATTTGATAGTATTTTATTTGAATTCATATAATATAGTTAAAACACATTTGTAAAAGTGAGATAACTATACATTTAAAAAATATTTAACGCATTTAAATCTCATTTTTTTATATGCAAGCTATAATAGTATTCAAATAGTGTTAGTGTTTAAGGATAAAGCATGGTGTGAAGGTTAGGATTATATAATAAAGCTTGATTTTAAGGTCAAAGATAAGGTTTAATTAGGTTAATCTATTGTGATGAAATATCACGCGTCTCCAAGTTCTCCTTCAAATCAGGGGCTTGACTGAAACAACTTCCTTAAAATAAGGATTTAGCTGTTCTGGATCACCAACTACATTTTGAAATTCAAAATCACCCTCTTGGGTCGAGCAAGTTTTAAAATCCCATAAAAAGGGGGTTGAAACTAGAGTGAAGGTGTTGTTTGAGGCTTCAAAAGTTGTGTCAATTGGAAGTGGAATTGTGGTATTTGTTTCAAAAACTTCTCTTTATCAGGCCTTCAGCCTTTCTTATCCATTCTCTAGTTGTGCTTATTTCTATAGAAATGACTGTCCCTTAGATGACTACTGCTTCATTGGTATGCCCTTCCTGAGACAGTGTATATACCTCTGTCTTTTTATCAAAACTATTTTCATTCATTTGTGTTTCGAGACTGCATTTTCCTGTTCTAAACTATTCTATATTTTGACTAAAAGGTAGTCGTTGCTACTTCAAAAACCATATGGACCTACTTGTCTTTGTATCTATGAAATCCTTGATCATTTGATAGTAAGATTGTGACTATGACAGTCATCTTGATTATGTGTTCTCAAAGGGTTACTTCAAATAAAATGGTTGCCCTCTTTTAACCTTGAGAGTTTGAAGTGAATGTCCTCAGGTTTTTGTCCTTAGTTTTAACCTTTTCCTCAATAGTTCTGCTTTAGTTATGACTATCACAATTTCTCATAATCACCTTTCAAGGCTGTCTTGCTATTGTTCAATGTTCAGTAACCTTGTGCATCTTTCTTGTCAAGCACTTTCATTTTGCTATCACCACGTGTAGAGGGTTGGAACATGTATCTTTGTGTGGTTACCATATGTAGTTCTACCTTACAATCCTCTATTTAACAACTTATTCTTTGAAGGGACTGGACTTTTAGTTCACTAGCTCTCTATAACTGTCATTCCCCTCTTTGATGGAACTATAAATGCTATAATTCTTATAATGCTTCTGGATTTGATTGTGTGCAAGATTTTTATCATCTGATAGCAATAATTATAGCATGGATTGTGGAAATCTAATAGCATTAAACTATAAATGCTTATCAGAACTTTTATCCTTTGCATGTGAGTTCTTTGTCTTTTTATCTTGTGGCTATCTTCTCATGATTGTTTGCCATATTCTTAATGACACTTTCTCATTGTTAACCACCACCACTATCTTGTTTACTAACCCGTAGCTTCCTTGAATACATCTGAAGCTTGCAACCACTTCTCTTCTAAACTTTAGTGCTTCCACGTACTTCTAACTATTGTTATCATGCACAAACTGTTGTTCTCCATTTAAAACTTGATGTTCCCTTGGCGACCATGAAGCTATCCGCGTGAAATCAGGGCATTTGCTTCCAACAAAGTTGTCAACTCCCCTCTGACCATAAGTTAGGGCAGATCTGAAGATATTTGAACAAAGAAGAGAACTAAAATTCCCTCTTAACTCTTAACTTTACAAAGACCACATGGTTTTCTCCATTCCTTTGTTTACAAACAAAAAAAAGTTTTTTCATAGGACAAAACATCATGAAGGCATTTTGGCATTTCAAAAAGACCTCAATGTTTTGGGATAACAAGTAAGCTTTAAGACCAAAGAGAATAAACTTTTTTAAAAAGCAAAACTTGCTTCACCTAGAGCGCTGAAAACTAAGATAGAAACTTTTAACACAATTCAGACCAAAGGGTTAAATTGGATAACTTGCATTTCCAACGATTATATTTGAGAAACAACCCCCTTCCATTATGATTTCATGAATGTCTATACCCTATTCCAAAGCTCCCATTTTGGCACAGGCAAGGAGTGACTGGAAAGGTTGAGGAAATTTGCTTTACACCTACAAATTGTGTTTTCTTTAAAGTTTCTAAAGCCTTTTCAACAAATCCATTTTCTACATATCCTGCAATCTTTGCTTTCCATGAGACAACATTTCATTGAGACATTTCATCAAATGATTTACATATGTTATCTATGCTTTCACATTTTGCATAAATGTCTATGAGTGCATTCACAACTACGTCTAACAAAATTCCCCCTTCGTTTATTCTTTGATGGATGAGCATAACCTGTTCCAACACTCCCATTTGGCACAAACAATGAGGATACTGGAAAATGTTTTGGAATTTGTCTTTAAACTTGCCAATTGTATTTGCTTGAAAGTTTCTAAAGCCTTTTCAACAAATCCATTTTTTTGTATATCCTGCAATCATGGTATTCCATGAAACAACATTTATTTGAGGCATTTTGTCAAACAGTTCACCACATGAAACCACACAACCTCTCACATAAGCCTCTATAACATGAGAATCTATTTTGTCAACAATCTAATTAGACTTTAACTAGGCTTTTCCATGTAGGCCGCAGTAATATAGAGATCCAATATATTAATGCTCACTTTAACTTGTACGTAATGTTTTCTAGATAGGTCTTACTAACATAATGATCCATATGTTAAGTCAAAATTCACCTAGACTTTCATCTAATCTCTGCGTAAGATGCTTCAGCAACATTTTATTCTTTTCAAAATTACATGCACTTGCACCTAGCTTATTTTATGTAGGTGTGAGTGCATACCGATCTATTCTGTAAAAAATTATAATAACTTTAACTTAGCATTCTAGATAGACCTTAGCAGCATAATGATATATTTCATCAAGTTAAAATTCACCTAAAATGCATCCAAATTCTTCTAAATACTCATTTATATGCAAAATTTAATTATATGGTCTATCAAAAGTTATTTGGACTTGTACCTAACCTTTATGGTAACAATTTATGCTATCAAAGCAAATGTATGTTTGCACCTATCCTTTTCCATATAGGCCTTAGTAATAGGACTATCTATTCTATCAAAATATATCTGAACTTGCATCTAGCCTCTTCTAGATAGGCCTTAATTGGATAAATCTCTTATATCAAGTCAACCTACACTTGCACTCAACCACTTCTACATATGGCTTATTAATGTAAGAATTGGTTCTATCAAATTTTTCTATTTCTTACACCCAATCTATTTCATATAATTCTTATTATCATAACTTTCTACATTATCAAAATCTACGTGGACTTGCACCTACCCTCTTCCATATAGGGTTAAGTAACATGACGATCTATTATGTCAAGAATCACCAAAATTTCCATCAGCCTCTTCTGCACAGCCATTGGCACAATCTGAGTTGGCCTAATGGTGAAAGTATGTGCACTCCATAATGCAGTCATGTGGACAAATCCATAGTGGGGTAGGGTTGTACACATGAAAAAAATAAACCATGAATGGGAAAAAGAAATTCCTTGGAGGTTCTCATATAACAAAGTTTGAAGTCAATTATAAAAGACTTATAAATGTCAAGTTTAAAAATTAATTTTATTTTTTTTCAAATGTGTAATGTCTATCCTTGGAATCTTGCTAATTTCAACCCTAGAATAACAATTTCAGCTTAAGTCTAACGAGGTAATTAATTTACAAATTTACCTTTATAAAACTATTATCAAATGTAATACATGATTTAAAGTAATCTTAGTTTAGACCTTATAATAATATTAATAATAATTAAGAAAGTAAGAAGTTATAATAACATCTAAACTTACAAGAATTAACACTAAATAAAAAAATTCATGTTTATGCATTCTTTGTGCCCAAATGTTAAATTGATACTCAATAGGTGTCATTTATTTTTCTCTCAGGATCTAGTAGATCAGACTGGGTAGATCACTTCATGGTACAGACTCTTGATGGAACCCCAAAATGAATGGGGCTGGTGAAACAAAAGGGATATTTTATCTAATGAAATATTTGAATTTCTTATAAATTCTCCTTCAACTAGAAACACATGGCAATTTGAAGAAATATTAACATCATATTTTGATGTACATTGCAAATGAATTTGAACAGCCTTGATAAAATTCCATACTGGTTGTATCTCTGTAGTTTGCAAAGTTGGGGCTCATGTGAATAAAATTCCTCTTTATCAGGTACTTTTTTGTTAATAGTTTTTAGCTTGCAAGTACCATCTTCAAACTTTGGCATGGTAACAATGTCATCTTTTGAAACTTGTATTACATTGTGGCTTGTGTAAAAGCCCCAATTGTTTTTGGTTAAACATTATGTTTTTGAGATATAAATGGAAGAAAGTCTTTTTCTCAGACATATCATACAATTGTTTTGGTTTTTCTGATTATCCTTGTTAAGATCTTAGTAGGGAAAATACATCCCTCTTGGTTGAGGGGTGTTTTGATTGATGATTATTTCCTTTGTTTAAACATGTAAATGAAAAGTAGAAAGAAAACATGGCATAATATGTCATGAGTATTTTGTTGGTCTATTGAGAGTAATTATCCTGAAATCCAGTGATCATGATATGCAACACATTGCCAATGTTGCTGGAAACAAAAAATTAGTGATGCATGTACCTACCTGTAATGTCATCAACGAAGGCTCACATGCAGACAACAAACTTGCAATGCGGGTAAGTTTTTGAATTAAATAATTTATTATGAGCATTCCTCTCAAAATTCATGTTGGTGATATGTTTGTGAGCTTTTGTGAATTTCACATTATATTGTGTCTTATGAAATTGTTTCCATTATGAATGTGGCTTAAACCTTATTGTTTCTAAATATAGCATGTTGTTCTTTGAATGTAGATAAGATGCATTGAATATTTAGCTATTTTTTTCGAATTGCATATAACATTTGTAATGCAAGAGTTCATGATATGATATTTCCTATAGGTGCTTAATCATTTAAAGAGGCCATGAAGATGGGTTCAAATATTTTACACCATTTGAAGGTATAGCATGTTGTTTGGCTTCAATGTTTCATGTGTTTTTCATAGCCTAAATGTTGAGCATGAGATATAGTCACATTAGCTAGATATAGTCAAACAACACTGTGCAATTAGGATTGGCAGGTTGTCGTTGGCATGGATGTTGTTGCATCTGAGTTTTATAGTAAGATAAAACATATGTTTTGAACTTCAAGGAGGAGGTAGCTATCTAACTTGCTTCACTAATGACAATGCATTTTTTTGGGCAAATAATTTCATTGAATTAGGAAATGGCATTCAATACTATAATATAATCTTGTGTACGTTAGGACTAGACACAATCATTTTTATTTGTTGGAATGTTTACAATATTTAAAAGGAGGTCTGCACTTGCATAAATTGTGGCTGTAAATGTGATTTCAAGGCATTCTTAGTGCTCTTCCAATGCAGCCAATATATATACCCAAGAGGATCATTTCTTTTGGCAAACAATTTTTTTAACATTCACTAGTATATGATAACCCTTTTTAGGTCATAAGATGAACAAACAAAAAGCCTTTTTTGGTAAACATTACTATGATGGTGCATTCAAATACCCACAAAAAAGAGAAAAACTGTATGTTCTATCACTCTATGCAAATATAATTTAGAAACATAAAAAATCTTTTTGATCTTGAAAAATCACATGTGTGTATAAATTTGTTTTTTTCAATATAGAAACATTATATTTTGATGACTAAAATTATTTGTTTAAATATGTGATTTTGATTTTTTAAATTTAGCAAAATTAAATTTTATGTTTACAATTTAGAAACATACAAGTTTGTTTTTATCTTTCCAAATTTATACACACATGACTTTTCAAGATCAAAAATTCTTTTTGATCTTGGCGTGTATAAATTTGATTTTTTCAATATAGAAATATTATATTTGGATGACTAAAATTATTTGTTTAAATATGTGATTTTGATTTTTTAAATTTAAAAAAATGAAATTTTATGTTTACAATTTAGAAACATTATATTTAGAAACATTAGTCCCTTTTCAAAGAGCCCAATGGCCTAGTCTCCTCTAAAGATATGGAAATGGGTCCCTGTTCGCCTTTGAGGTCGATCCAAGAGGCTAACAACACTGGTTAGGAGCAATTGAATAACATGAAGGAGAAAATTGCAAGGCTAGAAAAGAAATATGATGAACATGATAGTACAATGAAACTTTAGTGTGATGCTTTTAATTCTCTCTGTAATATCACAGATGGGATAATGAAGAATGCGATCCTAGGTATGGTTTCTGGTAAAGGTAGACCTAATAAAATTAGGAAGAAGAATGGAAAGAAGGGTATAAGAGAGATGACGGAGGAGGACGAAGAAGATTAGAAGGAGACATGGAAGCAGAATGTCAGGCTCGAGTGGGAATGGAATCTAATAAAGAAGTAATGGTCTCTTGGTTTACTCTATTTTATAGTAGAAATAGTCTCAGGGGTAGGAAAATTTTTGATCATTTTTTATTAGAACTGGTTCCTTTTTGTTAGCTATTTTCTATCTGGTGTTTGGTTTATGATGTAATTCTGCTTCTCTTTTCATTCAGGGCCATCTCCCTGCTTATCTAATAAAAAAAAATAGACTAAGATAATAACCTTAAATAAATAGAATATGTTATTAATTAATTAATTATTTCCATACCTGGAATGGCATTGTTTCCTTAACAACTAACCTTTGATATTCTTTTCTCCGTTCATTAAGATGGAACTTTCAGTCACAAGATTTGAACAAGGAACAGATCATATCTTGCTTCTAAAACTAACCTTTTCCAACACATAATCTTTTGGCATTTCAAAATTTGTTTATTATTTATTCATGTATAAACTTCTCAACATTATTTTATAGCCTTTAGGTTCTCCATGGAATTGGTTGTGCTTGCGTATTAGAAAATTTATACCGATCTTCTGTATACTGCCGTGCCAACGGGTGGCTGCAGTTTATTCTAATCCGGGAAGACTAAATCAACATTTATTTCGATTACGTGAGTGAATAAAAATTTACAAGTGAAAGAAACGGTTGAAAATGTACACCGATCTTGTAAATACAGCCGCACCACCGGGTGGCTGAACATTATTCACTATTGATGCACTATAGAATGAACGAATCCAGTTTTATTTGTCTGTCTTGAGAATGGATGAGAACACGAGAGGAGCGAAAATTGGTTTCAGTGGCTGTCCATACGGTGAGATTCGGAAGCAGGGTCTTCAGCACTACGAAAGAGGCGCACATGTGACCAGTTTTGGTCTGATAAAACAGACTTCTTGGAGAGCGGTACGGCCATGGAATATGGTTGCTGAGGCCGCACAGGTGCCCAATCCGTCTCTGATAAAATAGATTTCTTTGGGGGCGGTTGGGGCGAAGGACATGGAATAGTGGTATGGCTGCACCTGGCCGAAACATGCACTATAAACAGAAGGAAGTACACAATAAACAGTACTATCAGTTTCCAACGCATGAAATTCTCCATAATTTCTTTCTTGTGTTAAGCGCACAGAAAACACTTTACGTTTCAACTAAATGATCAGTTAGCAGCCGGAAACTGATATGACATCCAATGCAATACTCTCATCTATATATACTGGGAGCCCCAAATTTAAGAAGCTCCTACGAGGACCTTTGTTCCGTCAAATGATGCATACAATGTCTTGTGCGTAGTGGAGACGAAAAAAATTACGATCTGCTCCCTATTCAAATTAGAAGCTTTGACTAACTAATTACATCTTAAGAAAGCATGAAAGAAATCTCCCAAAATTAATTCAAGTGCCGAGCTTCCTAATTTTAAAAAAAGTAAGACCTAGCTTACATATATTTTATTTTAATCAAATATATATATAATACATTCAGATATCCTTATGGAGACGCCTATTAGAATTAAGGTACATGATAAAAATAAGCGATAAAGATATATGAAATTTTAAATATCTATTTAGACTATTTTATATAATTTATGTGTTGCAAGATCAAAGCAAATACTAAAATCTAAGATATATTAAACTTTATTTAATGATAATATCAAACTTTATTTAATTGGAGTATTATGGTTATAGGGTTAAGGTTAGTGTTTTGGTTAGGGTTAAGGTTTACATAATGGTTCGGGTTAGATTTATGATTAGGGTTTGGGTTATGATAATGTTTAGGGTTTATATCATGGTTAGGGTTAGAATCAATGTTAGGGTTTGGTTTTGGTTTAGGATTATGGTTAGCATTAAGGTTTAGGATTACAGTTAGGATTATGATTAGGGTTTCGGTTATGGTTACGGTTTAATATTACAGTTCAATGTATGGTTAATGTTACAGTTCAATGTATGGTTAATGTTAGGGTTTAGTGTTAGGGTTTAGTGTCAGGGTGACAATTATAACTGAGGGTATGCTTAGGATTAGGATTCAGTTTATGGTTATGTTTTGGATTAGGGTTAAGGTTAGTATTATGGTCAGGGTTAAGGTTTATATCATGGTTACGGTTAGGAATATAATAACAATTAGGGTGTATATCATGGTTAGGGTTAGCATCAAGTTTTGGTTTTCGCATGCGATCATGGTTAGTGTTAGGGTTAGTATTGGGGTTAGTCTTAGTGATTATAATTAGGGTAAAGTTTAAAGATTAGAATTAAAATTAGGATTAGGGTTAGGGTTAGGTCTAGAATTATAATTAGGATTAGGGTTAGGGTTAGGGTTAAGATTGCATAGAAAGATAGTCTATGATGATAGCTACGAGAGTTAGGGTTTGTGTCAGGATTAGGGTTGTTAGGGTTAGGGTTTAGATTAGAGGGAGTTATAGTATTATAGATAAAATAATAGTTATAATTGGTTTTAGTTAACGATTATAGTTATTATTGTAGGATAATGCTTGGGGTAAGGGTTTAGGTTCAGGTTCAATTAGAATCAATATTAGGAATAGGGATAGGGTTTAATTAGGATTAGGGTTAGCATTACAACTAAATTAAGGTTACATTTAGTGTTATGACTCAGGAAGGGTTAGGATTCAAGGATAAAGCATGTTGTTAGGGTTATGGTTAGGATTAGGTTTTAGGGTTAAGACTAAGTATTATTGTTATGGTTAGGGTTTAGGGTTATAGTTAGGTTAGGGTTAGGGTTAGAATTAGGGTTAGGGTTAGGGTTAATAATTATAATTAGTGTAAATGTTATAATTAAGGTTAGGTTTAAGGTTGGTATTGGGGTTAGTCTTAGTGATTATAATTTAAATTATGATTAGGGTTAGAATTAAAATTAGGATCAGGGTTAGTGTTAGGGTTAAGATTGGAATGAAAGATATTATGTGATGATAGGTGTAAGAGTTACGGTTTGTGTTAGGATTAGGGTTCTTAGGGTTAGAGTTAGATATAAAGTTAGGTTTAGGGTCATTATCAGGTTAGGGTTAGGGTTAGGGTCTAGATAAGAGGGTGTAATAGTATTATAACTAAAATAATAGTTGTAATTGGTAGGATAATGCTTGGGGTAAAGGTTCAGGTTCAATTAGAATCAGTATTAGGGTTAGGGATAGGGTTTAATTAGGATTAAGGTTAGCATTACAACTAAATTAATAGAGCTTTGTTTGAAGGTTAGCATTAGAATTCAGTTAGGGTTATGGGTTATGTTAGCATAAAGATTGGGGATAAGGTCAACCATAGGTTGGATTTATAATCAAGGTCACTTCAGGGTTATGGTTAACATTCAAATTAGGGTTGAAATAGTAATTATGGATACGGTTAATTTTAGGGTTAGGATTATGGTCAAGGTTAAGGTTTACTTATAAGGAACATAAGTTTATGGTTAGGGTTTAGTGTCAGGGTTACAATTAAGTTTAGGGTTTACATCAAAGTTAGGGTTAGAATTACGGTTATGGTTCAATTACATTAAGGTTAGGGTTAAATTGGTATTAATGTTCTATTAGGATTAGGGTTTGGGCTAGGTTAAGGTTAGGAATAAATTACGATAAAATCTCCATTTGAATGAGGGTTACATTTAGGGCAGGATTTTTGTCAGGGTTAGGGTTTAGGATTATGGTTAGGTTAGAGTTAGGATTAGGGTTGCGGTTAGGATTATGATTAGGGTTATGGTTAAGTTTATTATTGAAATCATGTTTGGCATTAAGGTTAGGTTTAGGATGATGGTTAGGCTTAGGGTCATAGTTAGGATTATGGTTAGGGTTAGGATTTACATCAAGCTAGGGTCAAGGTCAAGATTAGGGTTTGGGTCAATGTTAGAGTTAGGATTTGGGCTAGGGTCATTGTTAATATCATTGTTTCAGTTAGGTTTAGGCTTAGGCTTAGGGTGAGGATTATGGTTAATGTTAGGGTTTGAGATTAAGGATAGGGTTAGGGTAATGGTTTGAGTTAGGGTTTAGGGTTAGCATTAGGATTATGGGTAGGATTTACTCTTAGGATTAAGGATAGGTTTTAGGGTTTAAATATAGCTCAAGTTACAGCTTAATTATAATTATGATTCAAGCATATTGAGGGTTATGGTTACATTTACTTAGGGTTATGGTTAGGCTAGAATTAGGGTTACTATTGTGCTATAATACTTAGATTCATTTATATTTAAATTAGGAGAATAATAATTATGATTAAGGTTATGGTTAGAGTTTGAGAAGGGTTAGGGATAGAATTATAATTAGGGTGAGGGTTTGGATCATCATTAGGATTAAAATTAGATTCAAGGTTTGGGATAGGGATAGAACCTTGGTATCAAAGATAGAACCCCAAGTTTAGTGAGTCCCATATTTGTAAATTTACAATATGTTTTAATTAATTTGAAATGGATATAATCATTTAAGAAAATACAAAACCAAAAAAAAATTTAAAATTATAATATATCTATTAAAACAGATTTAATTTTTATACCCAAAAACATGAAATTTTATAGAATAGTATATACTATAAGTTATATAAATTTTATGAAATATTCAAAATAAGTTACATGTGCATATCCATGACTAAGATGGTGGTAAATGCAAAGATTGAGCTCAAACCTTCTAAGCAATTGGTAAGTTCTTATCAATCAAACTTTTCACAAAAAATGAACTTAAAGTCCTAAAATTCTGAAAGAATCTTGGTCAACCTTTCTATGTATCTGTGGTGCTACAGAAGTGGTAAAATTTATGAGCATTGTATAATTCGTTAGGATCTATTATGAGAGAAAATTTTGAATGCATTGTAAAAATATTAATTAACATTGATTTTCGATTGTTAATATATATGAGATAGACATATTTATGGACAAGAAAATTGACCACCAAGAAAATGTCCAACTTTACAATATTTAAATTAGCAAATTGTATTCATAGATTCAATTGGAACCATTATTAATATGATTTACAATTAATTTATATTAAATATATGAAATAAAATCTTGATAACATAAAATAGATAATATGTTTTAATTAATTTGAAATGGATATAATAATTTAATAAAATACAAAACCAAAAATAAATTTAAAATTATAATAAATCTATTAAAACAGATTTTAATTTTTATACCCAAAAACCTGAAATTTTATAAAATAGTATATACTATAAGTTATATAAATTTTATGAAATATTCAGAATAAGTTACACGTGCATATCCATGACTAAGATGGTGGTAATTGCATAGATTGAGCTTAAACCTTCTAAGTAATTGGTAAGTTCTTATCAATCAAACTTTTCACAAAAAATGAACTTAAAGTCCTAAAATTATGAAAGAATCTAGGTCACCCTTTCTATGTATCCGTGGTACTACACAAGTGGTAAAATTTATGACAAGAAAATTGACCATCAAGAAAATGTCCAACTTTACAATATTCAAATGAGCAAATTGTATTCATAGATTCAATTGGAACCATTATTAATATGATTTGTGTAGTACCCCTACCCTAATCGATTTCTAACCTTGGTTTAATCTTGATTAGTTTATCGTAATATTATGTTATAGTCAGATGGTTGATTTAACGCATAGCTATTGATGTGGTTTCTCACTAGTTGTATGCAAGTTATTCAGTGTTCCTATTTCATGATATTAGTATTGGACTAATGCTTTCATTAAATTTTATATATGTATGCATGTATGACTCTTGGTTGCAGGAAATTTCAGGTACAACACCGCATGAGTGCGAGGTTCATCTTCACCTGGGTGTGCAGGTTTGAGTGTACCTTTTTAATCCTTAGAGTTGGATTAGGTGGTCGTAAGACCCTAGTTGACCTTAGTCGTGCTCCAGTGAGCATCGCCAGTCGTCGTCGGTATCCCCTTCTTGTTTGGGTTTGCGAGTCGTCTGTTTGGTTGGCCTTCTCAGTTTGTGTGCTTGGTGTGTATGGATAAATTGATTAATTAGTCCTTAATAATTTTCTTTATTAAATATATGAGTTTGTGCATTGAAGATTAATGGATTAAATTAATCTGGTTTTTGTTATGTGATCTTCGTTGATTTTGGATTGCTCATTTTAAATTGGGAGTAAGTTCGATTAATGACTATTTTCGAATATTTAATGCATTTTATATATGCTGTTGAAATAGAAAGTTTTTGTATTTAATTGCGATAGACGTAATTGTATTCTGTTGGCTTCTGAAATTTGATAGGTTAAATTGAATTGATTGAGGAAATCGATTTTTTTATTGAAAAGGCAAGTCGATTTGTTGTTGTAATTAGAAAAGAATTAAATTTTTAGTATTATTTGTAAACAAAAGTTTTAATTCCGAAAATAGAATTTTTGGGTCAACTCTTCCGTATAACCCAAATTTGGGGAAATTTGGAGGGAATGGACATTTTGGAGAAAATTTTTGGTGGAAAAGGTTTTGGAATGAAATTGGGGGTTTTGGGAAGGAATGATTCTGGACCTGGCAGGTGAGCTCTCCTTCAGCCATTCCAAGATTGCGTGTTAAGGTAGGATTCTGATCTGCCTTTCTTGTTGCCAATCCAATCTTGATTGCTCTCAGTTTTAAATTGGATTTGTGAGTTTAAATCCATGTTTTAGCTGTGTTCTTCAAGAAAATGCATGGTTGTATCATTAT
Organism: Cryptomeria japonica; assembly: GCF_030272615.1. Taxonomy (NCBI): domain Eukaryota; kingdom Viridiplantae; phylum Streptophyta; class Pinopsida; order Cupressales; family Cupressaceae; genus Cryptomeria; species Cryptomeria japonica. The sequence goes on from NC_081413.1 coordinate 232,726,130, forward strand.
GTTAAAATGGATTATCTTGCCATGTCTGGTTTTCTCTTTGTTGAATAAAAATAAATTTGTTTGAGGTGTGTTATCCCTCATTGTTGTTGGGCGTTTGAAACCCCCTTCGTATTTAGGGAAGAATGGAACCACCAAAGAAATGGCTATCAAAACCCAGTTCGTTTAAACCGAACTTTTATTAAATCGAATTTTTTTTTATCAAATTTCATGCTGGGCGTTGTGTTAATTTTAGACTGTGGGTATTAAAAAATAAAAAATAAAGGAAAGGTATTATTTTTCGAACTGTGCGTGGTGGTTTTGTTATTGGAAACGGGCTGTGCGTGTTTTAATTAAAATTTGTTATTAGTAACTGAGCTGGGCGTTTTGCGTTTGAAACCCTTTTTGGATGGGGTTTGGAGGGCGGGGAACGGAGCTCCACCCGCTCCTCCTCCCCTCCCCTCGCTCGCACCCCGCGTGTACTTACCCCTGCGTGTCCCCCTTTCACCTCCGCTCGCCTACGCAGAGCCTGCGGCTCACGGCGGTGGCCGCAGGGGCCGCGGTGGCCGCAGGGCGCCGCGGCACCTGGGAGCATCACCGTGGGCGCCGCTCATGCTCCCCGCGCCTGCGGCTAGGGTTAGGGCATGGCCCGCCCTAGCCTGCGCTTTAAGTGCATTTTTTTGTTTTAAAAAAAAAAAGAACATAGTTTTATTTAAAAAGCGTTTTGTTTTAAACGTAGATTATGAAATCATTTTTTTTAATGCAATTTTGTTTAGTATTAAAAAAAAATGCATATGATATCTTAAATATTATTTTAATGCTTAATCTTAGTTAGTTCTTAATTTTGATTAAGGAGCCATTAAAATTGACAAATGTTAGTTGGTATTGATTAACTTTATAATGGAGTTTATAGGCTAATTGTTATTCAACTTCATTTCGTGACTCATGCCTTCTTCCTAATTAAGTTCTACGACTGTTTTTTTCGCAATTGAATTTTGTTGTTTATATTCTGTTTGATTTGGATTATAAATCTAGATCTTACCTTCTAGCTGATTAGAGCATTTGGCTAATTAAGGTAGTATTGTTTAAAAGCATAATAGAGAATAATATGTTATTGGAAGATCGTTGAAATACGATGTAATTACTAATTGATGTTGTTAAATATCTTATTTTAGTTGATTCATGGATGTCTGAGATTTATTAATATGAATTTGGTTTAAAAACTCTTTATGGCCTTATTTGCCTGTTTGATGCTTTGAACCTTAGGAGTTAGAAAATCAAGAACAACTTATACCTTGATGAGGTAGATAACTGTAAGCTGATTTAGATCTTGTAGAAAACTTGATCGACTTGTAATGATTAAATCAATTTGAGGAATATTGTCTTTTCTGATTATTGCCTTGCGAGTTTAATTTCTGTATTCGCCTTTAATTATGAAATGGCATGTTTTGCTTTGTCTAGTAGGACCTTGTCATATGAAATGATTTGGTGTACCTGTTTCAGTCCTCGTTTCTGAGTTGATTGTTGTATTGTGGTAGTGTCGTTTTGATCATATCCTCCTTGTGTGTGAGTCGAATGATGATTCGTGGTTGACCTTAGTTGTCAGGTCTCTAGTTAGAGTACCGTCAGTAAGTGTTCATCTTTGAGTCGTGTTTGACCAGATGATTGTTTCTCTCTTCTTGAACTTCGTTCATCTGACCATGTGTTTTCCTTGGTTTTGAGTGCGTCTGAGTTAGTCTAGTGTCGTATGGGAAAGTGGCTTTCAATTGGGGGCCGCACCCAAAGTGGCTGCTGGGTAACCCGTCGAAAGTGAGTCTAATAAGTGATAACCTTTAAGTAGATTAGAATATAATCTCTAAATAAGATAATGTGCCTCACACATGGGACGAGTGCTATCATATATTCGACATGCTGTGAGAAGGCCTAAAATGGCAAACCATCTTCCTTGTCATCACGAGAGGATGTGTGGGTCCACATGAGGCTTGGATGGGCCGGAAGCTCGGATTAGGTTGCCAGGGTGACCCAATGTATGGGACCGGGACCTATGAAGACTTGCCATGGTAACCATACCAGGTTGTGTGATGACACTTGTCCCTACGTTCGCTAGTGTGTTGTCGTTTTGTCCTGTTAGGAGTACCTTTGTGAGTCATCCTTTGTCTCTGCCCTTGTGAGTGTCGGTTTCATGTTAGACCTTGGGTGGTGATGGCTCAGTCTTATGGATGCTCTCTTGGACTCTTGTTTTAGCTTTGATTATGTTCAGCTGGATCCTATTCTTTTCAAGGATCGTGTATGTATTAATTGACCAATGCGGTCGTTTGTATAATGTTTATATTTCACCTTGATGGCTGGATCGTAATGGTGTAACCTCTTGTACTCTTAACTTTATTATTTATCAGAGGGGTCTTGCAGTTGCCCAGACCTGGAGATGTAGCCCTTTAGGGGTGAACTCCGAGATCATTATGGTGTTATGTGATGTATTCTCTTATGTTTCCTTTATTCAGCTTTATCATGTATGATTAGCTTATGTTAGAATGGTTAAGTGGATAATGGGAATTAACTATAAATGCTTATATTCAGTTCTTTCTTGAATGCCATGTTGATCGAATGTGTAAGTGGTTTAGATGAGATTTATCGTAAATGCATGTGTGTAATCGTCCTTTAAATGCAATAAGTTGGAATATGGAATAATGTATCTTAGAGTAATGAATTATACTCAGTTGTTGTTAAGGAATTTAAATATGCTTGGAAAGATCTCTTTTGTTATGATGAAATCCTAGTGTATTAGAATGTTAGATGTATGGTTGGTAATTTTAAATGAAAAGCTTGAATGAGAATTATGAATGGATCTTAATGGATGAATCTTTGTTGTGATTTATATTTCCGTCCTTTGAAAGAAATTATCCTGATATTGAATTATCTCGTTATTAAGATATTCAGCTTTTGGATTAATTGTGTGAGTAAGTGAATTGTGAAATTTAAGTAATCTCGTTGGGAAACTCTTTAGGTTTTAGTTGATGTCTTCCGCTATGTAATCTGAATCTTTGATATCTTGTTGCATCTTATGTGTTGTAACTTTAAAAAAAAAAAATTGCACTCTATTCTTGTGTTATGGCTTAATCCCTTCGGGGTTTCCTGGCGGGGCATTACAATTTGCAATTAATTTATATTAAATATATGAAATAAAATCTTGATAACATAAAATAGATAATAATCTACTTAAAGCACCATCATTGATTTGATTTCTATGCTTATCAAAAGAGTAATATTATTTTAGTACCATTTATTTTGTGCATTATTAGTATCTATTCAATTAACGCACTTAAATCTCAATTTTTTATATGCAAGCCATAATAGTATTCAAATAGGGTTAGGGTTTAAGGATAAAGCATGGTGTGCAGGTTAGGATTATATAATAAAGCTTTATTTTAAGGTCAAAGTTAAGGTTTAATTAGGTAAATCTATATAAGGATAATTGTTAGGGTTATGGTTCAATTAATGTTAGGATTAGGGTTAGGATTATGATTATTTTTATGATTAAGGTTTATGTTTTTGGTTAGGATTATGGTTAGGATTAGGACTATGGTTATGGTGAGGGATAGGTTTACATCATGTTTAGTATTAGTGTTAAGGTTAGGGCTAAGGCTAGGGTTTAGGGTTAGAATTTAAAGTTAGGGTTAGGATTATGTTTAGGGATAGGGTATACATCATTGTTAGGGATAGAGTTAGGGTTAGCAATATGTTTTGCATTATATTTAGGGTTAAGTTTATAGGGTTATGGTTAGGTTTTATTGTGAAGGATAATAAATATTTAGAGTTATGGTTATGTTGCAGTTGTTATTATAGGATAATGCATTCATAAAACTTATTATCATTTTATTATAAAATATTTAAAAAATCCTTCACTATTATGTATTTTTGTTATGAATTGGTTTTCATTATTTAAATATTTTTATGAGATTGATACATTTAAATTTTGTTGTAATAAAATAAAGGAATTTTAAAATATATTAAACTTAGTTTTAATTAAAATAATCTTATTAATACAAATATGAAAATAGTTTAAACTTTCTTTTGATTTAGATTAGTTGTTTTATTCTAACTCTACTCTTATAAAAATTAAATGATAACCCAATACAACATTAATGCTATCCCTAATACAACCCTAACCCTAACCATAATTAAACCACAATCTTATTTAAGGATATAACATTTGAGAAATATAAATTTTGTTTTTTCAATGTAGAAACATTATATTTTGATGACTAAAATTATTTGTTTAAATATGTGATTTTGATTTTTTAAATTTAGAAAAATTAAATTTTATTTATCTTAACAAAAATGAGAAAAATAGTATGTTCTATCATTCTATGCAAATATAATTTAGAAACATTACATTTTTATTACTACATTTTAGAAATTGGAAAATCACATGTGTATAAATTTGATTTTTTCAATATAGAAACATTATATCTTGATGACTAAAATTATTTGTCAAATATGTGATTTTGATTTTTTAAATTTAGGAAAATTAAATTTTATGTTTACAATTTATAAACATACATGTTTGTTTTTATTTTCTAAATTGATAACTACGATTCTTGCAAAATTATCTTAACAAAAAAAGAAAAACAGTATGTTCTATCACTCTATGCAAAAATAGTTTAGAAACATAAAAATTCTTTTTGATCTTGAAAAATCACGTGTGTATAAATTTGTTTTTTTCAATATTGAAACATTATATTTTGATGACTAAAATTTTTTGTTTAAATATGTGATTTTGATTTTTTAAATTTAGAAAAATTAAATTTTATGTTTACAATTTAGAAACATACAAGTTTGTTTTTATCTTTCTAAATTTATAACTAAGATTCTTGCAACATTATCTTAACAAAAAAGAGAAAAACGGTATGTTCTATCACTCTATGCAAATATAATTTAGAAACATTATATTTTTATTACTACAATTTAGAAACTTAAAAATTATTTTTGATCTTGAAAAGTCACGCTGACTAAAATTATTTGTTTAAATATGTGATTATGATTTTTAAAGTTTAGAAAAATTAAATTTTATGTTTACAATTTAGAAACATAAAAGTTTATTTTTATTTTTCTAAATTGATAACTAAGATTCTTGCAACATTATCCTAACAAAAAAGAGAAAAATGGTATGCTCTATCATTCTATGCAAATATAATTTAGAAACATTATATTTTTATTACTACAATTTAGAAACATAAAAAATATTTTGATGTTGAAAAATCACATGTGTGTATAAATTTTATTTTTTCAATATAGAAACATTATATTTTGATCACTACAATTATTTGTTCAAATATGTGATTTTTATTTTTTAAATTTAGAAAAATTTAAATTTTATGTTTACAATTTAGAAACATACAAGTTTGTTTTTATCTTTCTAAACTAATAACTAAGATTATTGCAACATTATGTTAAAAAAAAGGAGAAAAATGATATGTTCTATCACTCTATGCAAATATAATTTAGAAACATTATATTTTTATTACTAGAAATTAGAAACATAAAAATTCTTTTTGATCTTGAAAAATCATAGGTGTGTATAAATTTAATTTTTTCAATATAGAAACATTATATTTTGATGACTAAAATTATTTGTTCAAATATGTGATTTTGATTTTTTAAATTTAGAAAAATTAAATTTTATGTTTACAATTTAGAAACATACATGTTTATTTTTACCTTTCTAAATTGATAACTAAGATTCTTCCAAGATTATGTTAATAGAAAAGAGAAAAACAATATGTTCTATCACTCTATGCAAATATAATTTAGAAACATTGTATTTTTATTACTACAATTTAGAAACATCAAAATTATTTTTGATCTATTTAAAAAATATATATAAATTTTTAAGTATTTGTTTAAGTATGATTTATATTTTTTATATTTAAGATTTAAAAGCATACAAATTCTTTTTGATCTTTCTAAATTTTTTCTTTGAGATTATATTGTGAGGTGAAATCATAGAAAGTGAGAGTTTTTTCTTTCCCATACATACCTTATAAAAAGATAGACATAAATCTTGAAAAAATTTGAGTAAAAGAAAACACTGAATTTTAGAGATTGTTTCATTCTAATGGATTCTTTATCATGAAGATACTATTCCAGCCAAATTTCTTGTGTAACCAATTGCACTGGAAGTAAACAAGGCATCAAAAATGTCGAGGGAAAGGCTTCAATTATTCACCATCATATTCTCAATAATGTGGGTTTAGCTTTACCTTTGTACTAATGATCACCACAATTTAATGGTAACCCCTAAGCTATTTGTATCACAACGTTACTGGGTGAAGAGAATTTAGTGCTCATTTTTTAGCAAGTATACATATTCCAATAGTTCTTTACCTCATTGCCTGTACTGACTAGCACTCGACTTGCAATCAACAACCATCCTGCACAAATTTAATTCAAATACAGAGACTCAAAAAGATAGAAAGAACCGTATGAACTTTTCAAATTAGGAAAACAAAATGAAACACATTAAATTCTTTATGCCCAAAATCAAATATGGCATGGCGATACTAAAAATTATTTTTTGATGCAATATTTCAATAAAACAACAATGATAGCAGGCAACCATAATAGAAAAACTTAAAATGGAAATGGATTACCACTTGATTATTCCATATGAATGATTATGAGATAGGAGTCTCTATTTCTGTTTCTCAAAATCTTCACAAGCATGCAAAAACCATAACAACTGGATTACTGCATCCATAGCATTGTCTGCCTTCCCAAATGTCACATTAAACATAAATCAAAACCATATGTCACTGGTTAATAAAAAAAAGTTTACCTTAATCAAACTAAAGAGTACAGAATACAAAATAAATAATAATGAAATCAATCTGGAGGAAGAACAAAATATAGAAAATAAAGATAGACAAATGCAATGGTCTCATTTAAAAAGATCTACAACTCATCTTCTAATCTTCCAATATAGTTGTAGTTAAGGAGGACCGCTCTTCCACTATGGTGGCAGTAATGTTAGACTCTTGCCATTTTCTTTCTAACCGTCTCCATATTTTCAGTTTTCTTTAGTGTTTACACAAAATATTCCACTTTTATTCTATCCTTTACTCCCCCTCCTACAACTGTATAGGAACCCCTCTCAGTGTAATAACATTTTAGGACATGGAATAATTAATTTTTGCTTAGTTATGTATCTTTAGTTTTGCGTCCTAATATATTTATTTAACTAGCAATCGCACCTTAGTGTGAAATGGGTACATCGAGGATATGTTTGATATTATATTTAAGTTAGTTTTGGACCTTGAACAATATATGCAATTAACAAGAAATGTTCCTTGTTTTGTACAAATTATTTTTGAACTCTTTTGAATTGGAAGTAACTGATAATACAATGGTGTTGCAAATAAGGGAAATTATCGTATTGTAAAATTTGTAACTGTAGAGTATGAAAACGAGATATAATTAGAAAGTCAAAAATTGTACAACTTTTAGTACATGCTTGATTGTTTAACATTGATTATTGAATATTTGTAGATTTTGTAATTAATATTTTTTCAAAGGAACTATTTGTTGAATTGTTTGTAGGTTGAAAAAGTCTAGATTTAATGTATACATTATAAAGATACAAAAACAAGAGATTTATTGAACAAACCTAGAGATTTTTTCACTTGTAGTAATAATAGAATAGTATTACGAATAAGTATTGAATTATCCTTTTGTAGAATTTGTATCTATAGAGTATGGAAAAGAGATAATTAGAATTTGAATATTGTAGAACTTTTGTTACATGATATTTGTTTAAAATTGATTATAAAATATTTATAGATTTCATAATTGAAACAAAATTAAAGGAAGCATATATTGAATAGTTTTCAAGTTTAAGAAGTGTGGTTTTAATGTATACATTTTAAAGTTACGGAAACAAGTGCTTGAGTGAACAAACCTGGAGATCTTTTAACGTGTGTTCATAGAACTAGTATTTGATAATTTTAGCAATTGCCCCTCCTCTTGTTTTCGACGAGCAACATATGGGCTGGTTTGCATGTGTGAATATCTTTCGGATGTGAAGGTGGCATGTATGCGGAAGCTTGCGAGTTCACGAACTCTTGAGATAGCCATGAATGTCAATCCTTGACGATCAATGTTAGTGATGTGTATTGTTGCTCGTTGGAGTGTGAGCCCCTATGATTTATGAATAGTTAATGCCCATGCCATTTTTAGTGGTATTTGACAGAGAACACCATGAATCACAAGGGTTATAGGAACGTTTTTTGGTTTATTATGATCCCACATTAGTCCTCTGTATTTTTGAAGTGAACAACAAAAAATAATGGAAGTTGAGGTGGTCTTTCTCCATGTCTATATACAATTGCTTTGAATTTTCCAAGTGCACCATTTATAAGCCCCATTTCCACCAACAATTTTGAACATAACATAACCTTTTGGCCAATACATAGGAGTACGTTAGATTCAAGTTGTTCTCCTTCTGGATTTGAGCATGTTGATCCCCTAAGTTACTCTACTATGGATAATGCTACTGGCATTGCTGAAGATGACAACATACATTTATCATGTGAAGACACCATTTCATTCATTCAAAATAGATGTATGGAGGATGAGCAATGAGATTGCTCTTCATTTGTGAGTAAGGAGCTTGATCGTGACATTAGAGGTTTCCAATCTGATTGTAGGCTTTGCATTTCATAAATTTGAGAGAAAGGCAGGAAAACTAATTCATGCTGGATCATCTCCAATTTGAGGAAATATTTTGTTTAACCTATTGTAGTAGCTTTGGGCCAATCAAACTCATTTCTTCTATTATAATATACCAAATGAAGTATACACTCTCTTGGAGTGTTGCTAGTGTTTGTCCTTGTAAGGGGGCAATTTCTTTTATTAGTATTCTCAAGGCAAAATGAATTGTTGGTGCTTGTATGTTGAATGTTGTGATACCTGTTGGTGCAAGAAGTAGTACTGGTGATTGGCCAATTGATGTTGTCCTCATCAATTCAATGTTTATGCTTTTAATCAAGTGAGACTTTGAAGTTCCATCTATTCCTCGAACAATTATCTTAAGTGGTGGTTGCAAAGTAGTGGCTTGTAGGTGTGAAACAACTATATCATATGCTTTTTTATCTCAATAGATAGGTGAATTTGGGTGTTTTGATTGAGATAATAGGGAGCTTGAAATGTTGGCCGATTTGAGTCTATGAAAGTACTAGCTATTATTTCTTCTTGTGGATTTACATGAGCCTCTCCTCAATCATGGTTGAGGTCAATTCCACATCGACCAAGCATGTCAATTTAATCAATATGCATATGGAGGCCTGAATATAGACTTGATAAGATTTTCCATTCACCAGGTATATCTTATTGCATGTGGTCCTCCTGAATAGGTGGACTTCCAATATTAGTTTCTTCATCTGGTTACAGAGGTGTGCATTGCACATGCCATGGCTGGTAGTAGCAAGAGAAAGTTGCCCATTTTTCTATAACTTGGTCATTTGATGTACCAATATGATTCAGAATGTTGTGAAATGGATGGTATAATAGTAGTTCAATCTAATAGAATGCTTGGAAAGCTTTGTCATATTTTTTTGGGATGCTTCTGAATCATGGAGATACTTGATCAATAGTTCGCGTGGATCGTTCTTTCCATTGGTTGTGCTTGCAAGATGCTTTGAAGATCCACTTTTGAGTGACTTCAATAAGTGACAATTTTTCTAGATATGTAGGTTGTACCATATAAGCATCCATATAACTTGGGGATGTGGTTGTGGATGTGGGTGAGATTGAAACACATTCAAAGAAAGAAATGTCCTGCTACATATGGAGAGTGGTAATTTTAACAGAAGGTGGCAAGTCTCTTGAGCACCAATGTTACAATCTACAAGAGTATCAGTAAGCATTTTTCAAAAGGCAATTTGGGTAGGTTTGTCAAGATCAAAATTGGTTGAAATGCGAGATAGCATAGCATGGTATGTTTCAGATTTCAGTTAGGCTTTTGATGCATATTTTGTGATATATTTTAGAACTGCATTTATTGAGAGAACATGATGGCAATCTACCTTGGCCCTCCAAATAGAGAGTATATATGGGTTGTGAAGATTCAAGCGGTCATCATTTCTTATAGGATTATGTTTAGGTTGGCTATTATCATCATTGGAGAGCATTAATTTCTCTTGCATGTTCCAAGGTGATTTATAACAAAAAACAAGAAATGTCCCCTTTTTCCTGAGATAAGTTTGTAGGGTGCACTTTGTGTGGCATTGTACATGGTTTCCCATTTCATTGTAGTCAGTGGAAGGGTTTGTTGTCATTATCATTCTTGTGTCCATCAAGCAAGGATCATCAATAGGAGATCTGTGAATCGTTATGTTTCTTAATTCAATGGTTTTTGGGTTCCATGCAAAGACATATCTATCAGTATGGTCAAGTGTATTTTGTACTAATTGAATGTTATTCCATTGTAATTTTTCAAAGTCATGTCCTTCATGGAGCCAAACGAAACCATGGATATGTGCAGATCCTCTGTGTTTCCACTCATACTTGCAAAAGGAATTTTTAGTGAGTAATATAAGTATCAAGTGTTGTAGTACAAGATTATAATAGTTCAAGAATTATACCTATACCAATACTCTTTTGCACCGAGTTTTTCCAAAACCTCTTCACAAAATTTTGTAAATCTATGGTGCATGTATACTACAGTAAGGTGTGGGTTTTAAACTATATTTTGTATCCTCCATCGAGAAGCTGCATATGGATTTGTAGCTACATTGGATGGCATGATGCTATGCAATTCTAGCCATTTTGTATTTTCTACACTGAGGGTGAAGAATAGTGTTGGGCATCCAATTTGAATAACTATGTCTAAGAGCTCTCCTCTATGTTGGTTCACAAATGGCTGTGTGCAATGAATTGATGAGGTAAACCGCATGAGTTGGTAAGGAAGCTTTTCATCAGGCAATTCATTTAGTCTTTGACGTAAATCTATAATATCCGATTAATTGAACTCTACATTTCTCAGATTAGTGGTTGACATTGTTGCATATAGAAGGTCTGATATGTCAATAGAGGCAATGGGTAAAGATGTTAATACAATTTCATCTAAATTTACATATTTATAGTCTAGGTCATTGATTATCTTATATTTCAATGGTTCATGAACACGATTTATACTAACCTAAAAGTTATATTTTTCTTGCCCAATGCTTTCCTTGTTTACTATTATTATATCCAGTTCATGTATAAGCCTTGGCAAGTAGGATGCAATTGTAGTAATATCTTAAGGAAAACAAATAGTATGGCCACTATATTTGTGTTTCCCTCCCTAGCATAAGTAACCTGAAGTACTATGCTAACCCTTGCAATCAACATCTCCTCAATTTGAGATAGTCCTTGCAAATAGATAGGTTGCTGATCAAGATCCATATTGTTCCATTTTGAGAATCGATGACCATTATTTTCTATTGTGCATCTATAACAAGTAGTTATTAAATCACATCTCTTAGTTTTGATGCTTGGATATCTTTCCATACAAGCCAAACATGTTGACATGTTTGAGAGGCTATCCAACTTTGAACAAAATTTATTACTAGAAATGTAATAAGTTTGACAGAAAGGTGATGGAGGTTGCATTTGAGCAAAAAGATTGAGCTCAATTATCTGTTGTAATTGAGGAGGATGTGATGGTAGATGGAAAGGATTATTATATGGAGAGAATATAGATGTGGAAGCTTCATCAAGATGGATGTGTTGGTTTTCTCATCTTCTTTTGTTAATAATATCTTTCCTTGCATGGTACCGTATGCATTGCATTTCATTTCGGCGAACACACCTTTCTTGCATCTTTTCATTGTGTTCTTCCATTTGAAGTGAACAACAACAAATAATGGAAGTTGAGGTGGTCTTTCTCCATGTCTATATACAATTGCTTTGACTTTTCCAAGTGCACCATATACAAGCCCCGTTTCCACCAACAATTTTGAACATAACATAACCTTTTGGCCAATACATAGGAGTATGTTAGATTCAAGTTGTTCTCCTTCTGGATTTGAGCACGTTGATCCCCTAAGTTACTCTACTATGGATAATGCTACTGGTATTGCCGAAGATAACAACATACATTTATCATGTGAAGACACCATTTCATTCATTCAAAATAGATGTATGGAGGATGAGCAATGAGATTTCTCTTCATTTGTGAGTGACGAGCTTGATCATGACATTAGAGGTTTCCAATTTGATTGTAGGCTCTGCATTTTATAAATTTGGGAGAAAGGCAGGAAAACTAATTCATGTTGGATCGTCTCCAATTTGAGGAAATATTTTGTTTAAACTATTGTAGTAGCTTTGGGCCAATCAAACTCGTTTCTTCTATTATAATATACCAAATGAAGCATACGCTCTCTTGGAGTGTTTCTAGTGTTTGTCCTTGTAAGGGGGCCATTTCTTTTATTAGTATTCTCAAGGCAAAATGAATTGTTGGTTCTTGTATGTTGAATGTTGCGATACCTGTTGGTGCAAGAAGTAGTTCTGGTGATTGGCCAATTGATGTTGTGCTCATCAATGCAATGTTTATGCTTTTAATCAAGTGAGACTTTCAAGTTCCATCTGTTCCTTGAACAATTATCTTAAGTGGCAGCTGCAAAGTAGTGGCTTGTAGGTGTGAAACAACTATATCATATGCTTTTTTATCTCAATAGACAGGTGAATTTGGGTGTTTTGATTGAGATCATAGGGAGCTTGAAATGTTGGCCGATTTGAGTCTATGAAAGTACTAGCTATTATTTCTTCTTGCGGATTTACATGAGCCTCTCCTCAATCATGGTTGAGGTCAATTAAACATCGACCAAGCATGTCAATTTAATCAATATGCATAGGGAGGCTTGAATATAGACTTGATAAGATTTTCCATTCACCAGGTATATCTTATTGCATGCGGTCCTCCTGAATAGGTGGACTTCCAGTATTAGTTTCTTCATTTGGTTGCAGAGGTGTGCATTGCACATGCCATGGCTAGTAGTAGCAAGAGAGAGTTGCCCATTTTTCTATAACTTGGTCATTTGATGTACCAATATGATTCAGAATGTTGTGAAATGGATGGTATAATAGTAGTTCAATCTAATAGAATGCTTGGAAAGCTTTGTCATCTTTTTTTGGGATGCTTCTGAATCATGGAGATACTCGATCAATAGCTCATGTGGATCGTTCTTTCCATTGGTTGTGCTTGCAAAATGCTTTGAAGGTCCACTTTTGAGTGACTTGAATAAGTGACAATGTTTCTAGATACGTAGGTTGTACCATATAAGCATCTATATAACTTGGGGACATGGTTGTGGATGTGGGTGAGATTGAAACACATTCAAAGAAAGAAATGTCCTACTACATATGGAGAGTGGTAATTTTAACAAAAGGTGGCAAGTCTCTTGAGCACCAATGTTACAATATACAAGAGTATTAGTAAGCATTTTTCAAAAGACAATTGGGGTAGGTTTGTCACTGGTTGAAATGTGAGATAGCATAGCATGGTATGCTTCAGATTTCAGTTAGGCTTTTGATGCATATTTTCTGATATATTTTAGAACTGCATTTATTGAGAGAACATTTTGGCAATCTACCTTGGCCCTCCAAATAGAGAGTATATATGGGTTGTGAAGATTCAAGTGGTCATCATTTCTTATAGGATTATGTTTAGGTTGGCTATTATCATCATTGGAGAGGATTAATTTCTCTTGCATGTTCCAAGGGGCTTTATAACGAAAAACAAGAGATGTCCCCTTTTTCTTGAGATAAGTTTGTAGGGTGCACTTTGTGTGGCATTGTACATGGTTTGTCAATTCATTGTAGTCAGTGGAAGGGTTTGTTGTCATTATCATTCTTGTGTCCATCAAGCAAGGATCACAAGTAGGAGATCTGTGAATCATTATGTTTCTTAATTCAATGGTTTTTGGGTTCCATGCAAAGACATATCTATCAGTATAGTCAAGTGTATTTTGTACTAATTGAATGTTATTCCATTGTAATTTTTCAAAGTCATGTCCTTCATGGAGCCAAACGAAGCAGATCCTCTGTGTTGCCACTCATACTTGCAAAAGGAATTTTTAGTGAGTAATATAAGTATCAAGTGTCATAGTACAAGATTATAATAGTTTAAGAATTATACCTATACCAATACTCTTTTGCACTGAGTTTTTCCAAAACCTCTTCACAAAATTTTGTAAATCTGTGGTGCATGTATACTACAGTAAGGTGTGGGTTTTAAACTATATTTTGTATCCTCCATCAAGAAGCTGCATATGGATTTGTAGCTACATTGGATGGCATGATACTATGCAAGTCTGGCCATTTTGTATTTTCTACACTGAGGGTGAAGAATAGTGTTGGGCATCCAATTTGAATAACTATGTCTAAGAGCTCTCCTCTATGCTGGTTCTAGAATGGCTGTGTGCAACGAATTGATGAGGTAAACCACATGAGTTGGTAAGGAAGCTTGTCATCAAGCAAGTCGTTTAGTCTTTGATGTAAATCTATAATATCCGATTAAGTGAACTCTACATTTCTCAGATTAGTGGTTGAGGTTGTTGCATATAGAAGGTCTGAGATGTCAATAGAGGCAATGGGAAAAGATGTTAATACAATTTCATCTAAATTTACATATTTATAGTCTGGGTCATTGATTATCTTATATTTCAATGGTTCATGAACACGATTTATACTAACCTAAAAGTTATATTTTTCTTGCCCAATGCTTTCCCTGTTTACTATTATTATATCCAATTCATGTATAAGCCTTGGCAAGTAGGATGCAATTGTAGTAATATCCTAAGGAAAATAAATAGTATGGCCACTATATTTGTGTTTCCCTCCCCTAGCATAAGTAACCTGAAGTACTACGCTAACCCTTGCAATCAACATCTCCTCAATTTGGGATAGTCCTTGCAAATAGATAGGTTGCTGATCAAGATCCATATTGTTCCATTTTGAGAATCGATGTCCATTATTTTCTATTGTGCATCTATAACAAGTAGTTATTCCATCACATTTCTTAGTTTTGATGCTTGGATATCTTTCCATACAAGCCAAACATGTTGACATGTTTGAAAGGCTATCCAACTTTGAACAAAATTTATTATTGGCAATGTAATAAGTTTGAGAGAAAGGTGATGGAGGTTGCATTTGGGTAAAAAGGTTGGGCTCATTTATCTGTTGTAATTGAGGTGGATGTGATGGTAGATGGAAAGGAGTATTATATGGAGAGAATATAGATGTGGAAGCTTCATCAAGATGGATGTGTTGGTTTTCTCATCTTCTTTTGTTAATAATATTTTTCCTTGCATGGTACCATATGCATTGCATTTCATTTCGGCGAACACACTTTTCTTGCATCTTTTCATTGTGTTCTTCCATTTGAAGTTCCTTTCAAAATTAGGAGTATGTGATCTATCTATAAATGATGCTCACGTAAATAGTATATATATAAAGAATGAAATAATATGAATTGAAAGCATCTAGGTATTTGTAAGAATTATTTTTTTGTTTTATTTTACAAAAAAAGCTGCATGCATAATTTTAAATAATTTGGTCAACTATTATAACCAAACTAATGAGATAATACAATGTGGCATATAATTAAAGTAACACAAAATATTTTGATACATAAAACTAGAAAAGATGCTAAATATTTGCTATGGAACCAATTGATCAGTTGTACAATAATGATGCTTTGTGTTTTATGCCCACCAAATGGGATCATTTTGATTTTGAGATCAAGTAGAAACAGACAATTGATTACATTGTCTAAGATTTGTTTAGCACCATCAGGTTCTGCTAGTAGAAGTTTAAAATCTTCAGCGCCAACACCCAACAAAAGCATTTGCTAGTCCTTTAAATGTAGCAACTTTAATCTGTTCACCTGTTTCATCTTACAATTTTAACATATAGCAAAAATCACATTCAGAGAGATGAATAGAACACTTTGGGCATCAGAATGTATTTAGTGAAGTTTGGATTACTTTTTTCTTGCATTTTTTTGTGTCTGCAATATGAGGACAAGAAAGGTAGTAAAATTTGTCCACATAGAGTTTTGAGATAGTGGTCTTTACACACACATTCTCCTCCTTAGAAATGCTTCTATTTTTTATAGAACAAATAACTTGTGAATTTTCAAAGTTGTGAGAGAAAAGGTGGCTCTTTGACAATGAAAGGGAAGGAAGGTCAATGAGGAAAAAGGAATATTGACTGATGAAGAAAATAAGATTAATTAAAATTTGTGAATTCAATATCCATCCACTAGTAAAACTTTTATTTATTTTGTAATTTTTTTTATAAAATTTTCTCACAAAATTATAATATTATTTTAAAAATGGATACTCTACTTTTCTTTAAAAATATATTTCTCAATCCCAACTGGCCAATGAGAAAAAAGATTGTTGAGTGACAAGGAAAATAGGAATAATTAAGTTTAAACTTGTTTTATAAAATGATAAATTGTGAGGGAAAAGACATGGAATGAAAGCAGTCACAATGAAACTATTATATATAATTTACTATGATTTATTTCTATTTTTCACTTAAATCTCTATCCACTACTAAAAATTTAATTAATTTACTTACTTATTTAGGACAAAATACTCTCACAAAATTATAATAATAACTCGACAATGAGGAAAAAAGAATGTTGAGTGATGAAGAAAATAAGAATAATTAAAATTTGTGAATTCAATATCGATCCACTACTAGAAATTTTATTTATTTATTTCATAAAATACTCTCACAAAATTATAATATTATTTTAAGAATGGATACTCTACTTTTCTTACAACAAAAATCTTTTTCAATCCCAACTGGCCAATGAGGAAATTTTTTTATTTATTTATTTATTTTTTTCATATTTACTCTCACAAAATTATAATATTATTTTAAAAATGGATAGTCTACTTTTCTTACAAGAAAAATCCTTCTCAATCTCAACTAGCCAATGAGGAAAAAAGAAAATTCAATATCGATCAAGGTAGTAAAACTTTTATCTATTTATTTATTTTTTGATAAAATACTCTCACAAAATTATAATATTATTTTAAAAATCGATGCTCTGCTTTTCTTACAAAAAAAAAAGTTTCTAAATCCCAACTGGCAAATAAGGAAAAAAGAATCTGATTTGCTTACAAATAAAATATTTCTCAATCCCAACTGGCCATGAGGAAAAAGGAATGTTGAGTGATGAGGAAAATAGGATTAATTTAAATTTGTGAATTCAATATCGATGGTCATGACAAGTTCAATCATCTTGCATCAATTTTTAGAAGATGTAAATCATTGATCTTCAAAGTTAACTCAATTACCTCAAATAGGGTAGACTTGAATTAAGTTTATGCTTATTTCTATATCTACTTAATTTCAACTTATTTGGTTTATTAGTGTCTTTGTTATAATTCTCATAGTTCTCATGTGTAACCTAATCTTATTTCTCCTTGGTCAAATCAATATACATAGATAGGTGATGTCTCTGGGTTAGGTGGTTGCTCTTGTGACCATTGTATTGATCATTTTAATTGAAATTTTAAAATTAGACAATTAGCTGGTTGGTACCATCTTTCACTTTGGTCCTAGCCAAATGTTGCACAAATATTCACTATTGTGTTATGTCCACAAGTAAAAAAATAATTTAATGCATTCACTCTCATCATCAAACAAAATCCATCAACTATCCAAGAATTCAATAAAATTCATGAGCCCAAGTATCTCTCAATACAATGACATTCAAGAATAATCACTAGTGTTCACTCATCCTAACACATGTTATAGTAATCCTAATATAATATTCTTGCAAAGTATTTTTTACATTTATAAATTTTAATCAACACTCATAAACAAACAATCTTGTTTATTGATTTTTAATAAATATTCATAAATAGATAAATAAAATTTGCTTAACTTAATTTTACCTATAACGTTTTCCCCTCCTTTCAATAGGAATAAAAATACAACATAAAATTTTAAAATAGTAACATTAAATATTGCCATTGACAATAAGAATAATAGAATTAAAAAAATATTTTTAAAACTCACTACAACTGCAATGATACTTAATTTTCTTATGTTTAGAAAGTACAAAATCATGATCCCCATTCACAACCTTTAGATGAGATTTTCATATAGAACCAAACGGATTTCATCATCCAATCCTTTGAAGCCAAAGTGTTTTTTCCTCATATTTCTCGCAAATCAAAGAGTTTCTATCTTTAGACTTATTTATTTAAACATAAGATTGCTTCACCTTATGTAATAGAGATATATATGCTCCATATATTAAGTCCTTCCCATATAGAATCTCAACTTCTATGGTTCTTCCATTGAATTAAATATTCTACGATATCCTTTCTTTTTAGTTTCTTCACCCTATTAGATCAAGTAGTTACTTTAGTAACAAATTCCTCATCATCCACTAGTGGTATATTAACTAAAGGAATAATATGTTATCCTTGAGACCTCTCTAGAAATGAGACATAAAAAATATTATAAGTATTATTATGTTTTTTTGAATTTCCATCTATTAAGATACATCACTTATCCTCCTTAAAATATTGTAATATAAATAGAACTTGAGGTTGAATTTTCCATGTCCACTTCTTTTCAGGGAGAAAGAAGACTATAATATTAAATATACCATGTCTCCTACCTCAAGATATATCTATATGAAATATTAATCTTTACACTTTTTTTCTTATTCTATTATTTTTTTATGTGTTCTTCAACTGGATTTAATACGTTTTGACTTTTATCAATAAAGTCAACTAGTACTCATTTTTCACAATCTACAAGTACTAAATTAATAAAACATGGTGCTTCATATCAATATAGGGATTTGAATAGAGATATACCAATGTACATATGATATGTTCCAGTATAGTAGTACTCTCTTAGATGCAACCACTTAACTATTGCAAAATATGAATTTGAAGAATTCTTCGTGAAGTACTCCTCAACACACTTCTTAATCATTGATATTGATCCATCCTTTGAAGGCTGATAGATCACCTTATAAATATGCTTTATACATAATAAAGTAAAATAATTATTGGAAAGGAAGAACTATATATATACTATACATATCAACAACCATATTCTTAGGTAGTCTATGTAGCTTAAAGAATCGTATTAAAAAATCTGACTCAAGAATCTTTGAAACTTTGTTGAATAATTAAAAAATATGCATTCTTTGTCATGTTATTTATAATTACATAAGTGAATTTTTTAACATGTACCTTATGGATGCAGATGATGAAATCTATAAATATATTGGTTTATTTTTTATTCAAAATTTGTAGTAGTTCTTATAATTATAAAGAACAACTTGTTCTTCATTTTTCTTCACATGTGATGCTCTCTCTTATATGATTGATAACATCTTCCTTGAGGCCATTATAAAAGAACCATTCTCTCATTTTCTATTTTGCAAAGTTGAAAAGTTGGAACTTAGCCAATTCTCCACATGGAAGGGTGGGAATTTACTAAGCTATATTTTCACTTCAGGAAACTTCACATTCAAAGGAGAGGCATGAATCTACTAAATCCAATCCCAAAGGATGAAAGGAATAAATACTAAGTATATTTGTTGTGATTTGAATGTAATTGACTATCTGTTTCAAGCTGATTAATTAGATTAAGGAAAACTATTGAAAATGAAGACAAAGTATGCAAAAAATAGTGAGCTATATAATCGGGATTCAATTGTGCACCTGGATCTAAGAAGTTTGAGATGAATCAAAGCAACTTTGTGAAATTGGGAAAAAGTTGCAACGACCATGTGTGTAGACAAGGGCACCCTCCAATTGATCATTTGACCTTTCCACACGTCGAAAACGTTTTTTCTATCTCTGCGAATAAAGCATAATTGGATAGAAGTACAACTGTGCACTTGTTTTCTGCACACAGAAAGAAAGGGGAATGTGTTGGGACTAGGGGTTTGCCTTCACATCAAACCTCAATTTTTGAATTAACTAAGTGGTTCAAATAATGTAAATGAAATGACTAAAAGTAGAAAACCTCCTCTTTGACATGATGTTAAATTGCTTGAAAATGAAATGCTTATACCTCCTTGTGATTTTTTTCTTGCCTCCACATGGAATTATGATTTCATGAAGTAGAATTAATTGAAGAAATATTGAAGAAGCTTAATATTAACAAGGTGCAACTCAATTACTTCAAATATTTCCTAGAGGCTTGGTAGGCTTCCCCTTACTCCCATGCAATTGCTAAGAGTATCTAGCATCAAACTCCCCCCCTTCTTGCTTGGAACATCTAGAAAGAATGAGACAATAGGATATTCAGAGAAGAGAAGAGAAACAATAAGATCTTGGCCACCATCATTATTTAATATATTAATGAAAATATTAATGTTGAGTCTACTAGTTTCTCTAGACTCCCTCGGTCTCTTCTGGATCTCAGATTAAAATAGGTTTCTGGAATTTGAAAGAACTTTTTGAATGTTAATTGGCAAAGAATGATCTTGAGAAATTCATGTTTATGGAAATCTCCTAAAATTGGATGGATTAAGTCTAATTTTGATGAGTTCTCTAAAGGCACCCCTAGGATCTTGGGAGCAGGAGGTTTAATTCATGATCATAAAGGCTTCTTGGCTGTTAGGTTTGGTTCTTGTCTAGGGAAAGCTACTAACAACAATGTGAAATCTTGGGTGGCCTGGATGGCTCTTCAAACACTATATGATATCACTAAAAAGAATGTAATTCTTGAAGGAGATTCCAAACTAATTATTGACTACGTCAATTATGTAATCTCTCCTCCTTGGCAGATTAGAGACATAATAGACAAATGTAAATGGCATATTGGATTATTTGAAAACATTAAAATACAACATACCTACAAAGAAGATAATAGGTTGGATGACCTCAATACCAATCAAAATATTCATATTATGGATGGGAAGATCTTTAAGTTTGAAAATAGCTCTAGGGAGTTGAAGGAAATCCTTGGACATGAAAGAGGGAATTTAAAAAAGAAAGCAGGAAGTGGGATTATTGACCTATTTGAATGAGTTTTTTATTGCCCATGATTTTTGTAATATTGAATTTCCAGTTGAGGCCAGAGAGGTGGTGGGCTTACAAGGAGATGACTCAGCACCTTGATGACTGGGGTTACGTCAATAGTTGGATGGATGAGATCTATGATTGGATTGATAATGTCCTAGAAAGGAGATTTCTCAATAAAAGCATGATGGTGATGGATGAGATCTATGCTTGGATTTGGGATGATAAAGTATTTATTAAAAGGATTGCAAAATGGACTGATTTTTTCACTTTAGAGAACACAAAAATGAGTGATGTTTACACCACCTTTATAGGAAATGATGATCCCAGGTGTTACACGTGCAAGAAAAATCATTTGAGGTTATCGAGAAAGGTTTTTTTAAGTTATTCTATTACAAAAGAAGTAACAGTTGTCATTTTTGTTGCTTTTTACTCAGTCGCTTTCATAGAGTTTGGTATTTCTATTTTTTTTCCTTTGACAAAATGGGGGCCCTCTAAAACTCATTGAATTAAGTAATTGTGTGGATTTGAGAGATAACAAAGAGCTATGAGAGCTCTTTCAAATGGTGTGCTTCACTTGTTTCTTCTTGGCCATGAAGGGCTACAACAAGGAGCTCTCAGCGAGGGTTTGTAATTCCTGGTAGAATCAGGTGGTTACAGTGGGAAGAATTACCTTCACGATGTCGCCTGAGTACATAGCAGAGGTGACCTGATTGTAGAATGAAGGAGAGAAAGTTGAGAAAAAGAGCATGAGAGACTATAGAGGCTTCATTAAGAAATTCTTGGAGAAATGTGAAAAACAAGTTGCCATCCAAAATGGGTCTGATTGTTCGACCCTTCCTAAACCTTTTTCTCTGATCAACTATCATGTTATGTAGTATTTTACCTTAGAGGGTCATTATTATACCATCCATGTCTATCACTTCCCCATTTTGAAACACATTAGACACCCTAAGATTAATATGTCATTCTTTTTGTTTTCGTCCCTCAGTGCCTCTATTCAAAATTGTGCAAATTCGCCTTTACATCAAGGTTTAATCTACTTAATGTATAAGTATGTCATATTTCTAGGTTTACTAAATGACAAAATCTTTTCATTTTTCTAGTTTGTATATGATCTAAAGAGAGAATCACTTCTAGGTTGAAGAGGATTGAATTGCTCAGACCAAAAATAATCAAGACAAACATCTCCATGCGTCTTTGTAGTTTTAAATATGATATGATTAACAGTTATAATTTCATCATTATGAGGAAATTTCAAACACTTATGAATAGTAGAAGTGATCGCTTTCATGGAAGAGAGCCAAGGATGTCCCAAATTCACATGGAATTGATCAAATGTAGAAATGATAGTAAATTGAACATATAAGCATTTAGTACCATCATCAATAGGAAGTGATATAGAACCAATAGAAAGACAAGAGAATCAAAAAAAACTATAACTATCACATCAGTATCATCTATATCACTTGATGCAATTGCGAAGTAAAAAGTAATTATGTAGTTATCACATGAACCATGCAAGAAAATCAATAAGCACTCCTCTAGAGGGTATACCTTTGATTTTTGGATGTATGTATAATGTGCCATCAAGTGCCTAAATGGTATCACTAGTATAAAATGTTATGCACAAATCCTTATGAGGTTCTTCTTGATCTGGAAGGTTCACTACATTATTAGATTCAAGGGCCACATCATTGGGAGGGTAAGCAGGATGATTTGCCATAATCACATTAGTGGAATGGGATGGTAAAGGATCAATGAAAATTTGCAGGTTCTAATTAGGATGAGCTATGGATTTTTTTCCTTTATCATTCACACTTGCCATAGATATAGTATTATTATCAATTAATTTTTTAATATCACTTCTCAATGAAAAACACTTCTCAGTATCATGACTAGGATGACGATGATATTGACAAAAATATTTAGCATCAAAGTAAGGTGATGTTGTCTTGGATTTGTTTATTGGTTTGATTCTCAAAAATTTTAACACATTCCTTTGTATTAACTAAGACATTATACTATGCAAAGATTCATTCAAAGGAGTAAACTCTTTTTCTCTTTTAAAGAATTTAGACAAACAAGGAACACCTTGTTAGGGTAAAGGAACAGTGAGATTGGGGGTGAACCAATGTTCTACCAAAGATCAAGCTCAAAAACTTATTCTTTATGCACCGATTAGTAATGTATAATAGTAAAGAACATAAGCAAGCAATAAATTAACCATAGATCCATAACACCAAATTTTTTACATGGAAACCCAGAAAGGGAAAAACCATGATGGGGATGGAACCCACAATATTCATATACTAGTACATAAATATTAGATAGATGGGGAATGCACTTGCATTCAAACTCACTACCTAGAGCTCAATGCTCATTTACACTGAGCCGGAAGGCTACAACCTTCAAGGAAGTATCACCAACTTACAATTTAATTACAATAAGGAAATACAATTAAATAACTCTAATATAGCATCTAACAATGCAAGAATGAGTTTTGGTTAAGTACAACACCTCTGACTGTACTCGCTCTGTAATATGCTCTATTTCTGTCTCAGTCAACTACCGAATCACAAGGGAATCAAATGTGCACATGAAACTTTGCCCAATCGCAAAAAAATGAATGACCACAATAGTAATGCTCAAAAATCCAATCACCAATTCAATATTATATATCTAGTAATATCAAAAATAATCTCCTCCAAGTCAACTATAAAAAATGTAACATGTAGCTTCATGTCAGTTTCAATCTCTGACAAAACATATCACTAGAACAAAACAATTTTCCAAAATGCTTCACCAATGCTAGCCTCATCATTTTCACCTTATCTCTCCCCCTTTGACAACAATGCAAAGATAGGGTGTGAATCAAAATTACCTATACATGTATACACACTAGATGACTAGATCTATACATACTTGATTACATTTGCATATGTAGGCTTAAGAAATCCAAAATAGGAATTCCAACCTACTAACATTTTTTCTGAAATTGAGACAAAACCATTAAGAATATAAGCATGGAACTCTATTGCATGCAACTCAGTTGGTATCTCCTAAGTCATATTCTAAATACATTCCATCTTATGGAACACCAAGGTGTCTAACCGGGGACCAACTAGGTTCTGAAGTTCACCTGCCCTTCTCTGGATCTTATCCTTCTCCTTCGGATTACCAATTTGTCTGATAGGAGTCAAAATTTGACCTTCAATATTTTCGGTCAAGTTTATTGTGGAATCATATGTCTGTGAGATTTGGATTAACAGACTTCTGTAAGTATCTATCTTCTTATCTAATTTGGCGATAAAATTTCTTAAAGTTAGATAAGACTTATAGATCTTACCACATTCCTGTAAGGCCTCATAAATTAATATCAGTTCTTTGTCTAGTTGGGTATTATCCCAGGTGTCACACATGTGAGAAAAATCATTTGAAGGTTATTGCTTGAAAGGTTTTTTTTAAGTTCTTCTCTTCCAAAAGAAGTAACAATTGTCATTTTTGCTACTTTTTGTTCAGCCGCTTTCATAGAGTTTGGTATTTCTAGGCTTTTTCCTTTGACAAAATGGGTGTTCCTTGAAAATTCACTGAACCAAGTAATTGTGTGGATTTGAGAGATAACAAAGAGCTACAAGAGCTCTTTCAAATGGTGGGCTTCACTCCTTTCTTTTTGGAAATGAAGGGATACAACAAGGAGCTCTTGACCAGGGTTTTGTAATTCTTGGTAGCATGGCTTGGTTATGGTGGGAAGAATTACCTTCACGGTGTCACCTAAGTACGTAGTAGAGGTGACCAGATTGTAGAATAAAGGATAGAAAGTTGAGAAAGTTGAGAAAATGGGTATGATTGTTTGACCCTTCCTAAGCCTTTTCCTTTGGTAAACTATCATGTTATGTTGTATTTTACCTTAGAGGGTTGTTATCATACCGTCCATGACTATCACTTCCCCATTTCAAACCACATTAGACACCATAAGATGATATGTCATTCATTTTTTTTCATCCTTCAGTGCCTCTATTCAAAATGGGGTGAATTCACTTTTACATCAGGGTTTAATTTACTTAGTATATAAGTATATCGTTTATCATGCCCCCACTGCAAGCTATATTGCTTCGGCCTTTAGTACTTAGGGTAGCTGTAAGAAAACCCCTAAAAATAATCTTAGTTTAATCTTTGGGAACCCTAAGGAGATGACTATCCTCTCAGGTCCTGGTAAAAGCATGGGTAAAATCCTTGTTATGACCTTAGAAAACAATTCCTTTGAGCTGGCCTTATTGGATTCAACCCTAGACAAAAGAAAAATTGAAAGACCTAAAAGACCTCAAGGAAAGCCAAGAGGTCTAGTAGTCAGTGTATCAAAAAGAGCTTGACCATTGACTTGGAGATTCAAAACTTGGAAGAGGAAGATGTCAAAGGAATAAAGCAAGAAAAAGTTGAGAGTAGCTCGAGGGAAAGAAGGTCAGCTAGGCTTCGTGCCAAAGGGAGGAATCAACCTACAAGACCGAGACTAATTTATATGAAATTTATGATATTGAAGACGAGGCCAACTCTCAAGATAATTCTGAGGATGAGGATGTTAATGTGGATGAGGAGAAACAGACTACAAGCCCTGATGAGAACATGGACGAAGAAGAGGAAATTGAAGAAGAAAACAAAAAATCAGCAAGTGAACGTAAGTCTCCTTTCAAAGAGCACAATGGCCCAGTCTCCACTAAAGATATGGAAATGGTTCCCTGTTCACCTTTGAGGCCGACCCAGGAGGCTAACAACATTGTTCAGGAGAAATTGAATGACATGAAGGAGAGAACTGCAAGGCTAGAAAATAAATATGATGAACGTGATAGTAAGATGAAACTTTTGTGTGATGCTTTTAATTCTCTTTGTAATATCACATATGGGATAATGAAGAATGTGATCCTGGGTATGGTTTCTGGTAAAGGTATACCAAATAAAATTACAAAGAGGAAGAGCAAGAAGGGTATAAGAGAGATGACGGAGGAGGATGAAGAAGATTAGAAGGAGACATGGAAGCAGAATGTCGACAGGCTCGAGCGGTAATGGAATCTGATAAAGAAGTAATGGTGTCTTGGTTTTCTCTATTTTGGTCTTTTTGTTATGTTTTTCTTTAGATGGTTACTTGGGGCCTGCATGCCCAATTTGACAGACTTTATGTTAAGTAATTATACTAAGACTGGCTCGGTTATGGTTGATAAAGATAATGCTGGAAACATCATTAGTAGTATAGCTTATGATAATAGGTATTGTGATACTTCTTGCTATTAACATTGGCTATGATACTAGCATCCGTAGAAATAGTTTCGAGGGTAGGAAAAATTTTGATCATTTTTTATTAGAACTGGTTCCTTTTGCTAGCTATTTTACAGTTGGTATTTGGTTTATAATGTAATTCTGCTTCTCCTTTCGATCAGGGCCATCTCCGTGCTAATCTAATTAAAAAAAACAGGCAAAGACAATAACCTAAAACAAATAGAATATATTATTAATTAATTAAATATTCCCATACCCGGAATGTCATTGTATCCCTTAACAACTAACCTTTGATATTATTTTCTCCCTTCATTAAGATGGAACTTTCAGTCAAATCTTGTGATTTGAACAAGGAACAGATCGTATTGGCATTTCAAAATTTGTTCATTATTTATTATGTATAAATTATTCAACATTATTTTATAGCCTTTAGGTTCTTCGTGGAATTGGTTGTGCTTGCGTATTAGAAAATTTATACCGATCTTCTGTAGACTGCCGTGGCAACGGGTTGCTGTAGTGGATGAGAATAGGAGAGGAGCGAAAATTGGTTTCAGTGGCTGTCCATACGGTGAGATTCGGAAGCAGGGTCTTCACCATTACGAAAGAGGCGCACATGTGACCAGTTTTGGTCTGATAAAACAGACTTCTTGGAGAGCGGTACGGGCATGGAATATGGTTGCTGAGGCCGCACAGGTGCCCAATCCGTCTCTGATAAAAGAGATTTCTTTGGGGGTGGTGGAGGCGGTGGACATGGAATAGTGGTATGGTTGCACCTGGCCGAAACATGCACTATAAACAGAAGGAAGTACACAATAAACAGTACTCTCAGTTTCCAACGCATGAAATTCTCGATATTTTCTTTCTTGTGTTAAGCGTGTTGAGCATCAAATTTGAATTAAGTAAAATATCTTGATTCGTGAGATTGAATTACAGGAGCCCTCCATTTTTAGAAAAAACCATTATTTTTATTGATATCACAATATTCCATAAGTTGTCGAGCAAGTGTAATAGCATTCTATCAAAATATCCAAAATTCATATAATATATGAGACCCAGCGATGTCTCATCGATATAAAAGGGATATCGAAGAAAAGAGAGTGCCCGTGAACTCTAGAAAAGACTCACCGAAAGAGAAGATTCCACCGACTGAAGTATCGAAGAAAACAGAGGTGGTCCTCACTGATGAGAAACAGCTTTCGAAGAAACAATACCATCGATGCAAGATGAAGAAGACTCACCGAAAGAAACGCTCTCATCGAAAGAATGATATCGATCAGACAAAAGGAAGCTACGTCGATAAAAGATATCGATAAAGATATGAGTTTCAAGGAAGCTAAATGGCGTGTTACCGATATGCATGATTTTGCCCATACAACTTTATCGATGAAAAATTACTAATGTGCTCACCGATGAAAATATGATAGCGGAAGCAAGTCATCAAAATAAAGAAGACTTCGATGAAATGTCAGACCCATTTATTGATGAGGTGTAGTGATGTCGATGGAAAGGGTGTTTCGATGGAAGGATAAAGGAAGTCACCGAAGCCCGAGGTCTCTTTGACATGAAACCCGATGGACATTAGAAATATATCGATGGGGAGATGGCTATAATGACCGAATGCAGCATTTCGATGAAGGGAGAAAATATATATTCGAAGTAATATTCAAAACAAAAGTATCATCGATGGAAACAAAGAGATCAATGGCCTAAAGTGAAAGAGTTAGTAATCAAATAGATTCACTCTATAAGTTGGCCAAGTCAATTGGAATGTTTTCGCATAGGAGTTGGCATTTCCTTAGAACCTATCCAATCTGTTGATTTGAGATCCAACAAAGCACATAGAAAATACTTTATGTTTCAACTAAATGATCAGTTAGTAGCGAAAAACTGATATGACATCCAACACAATGCTCTCATCTATATATACAGGGAGCCCTAAATTTAAGAAGCTCCAACGAGGACCTCTGTTTTGTCAAATGATGTTTTCAATGTCTTGTGTGTAGTGAAGACGAAACAATTTACGATCTACTCCCTATTCAAATTAGAAGCTTTGACTAACTAATTACATCTTAACAAAAGCATGAAAGAAATCTCCGAAAATTGATTAAGTGCCGAGCTTTCTAATTTAAAAAAAGTAAGAACTAGCTTACATATATTTGATTTTAATCAAATATATATATAATATGTCGAGAGATATCTTATTGCTGCGTAACATAGGAAACAATAAAAAAATTCAAAATAGAACTATATAATATTATATTATTAATGTTTGTTGCAATAATATGCAATATTATTATTGCAATTATTATTATTATTATTTTCTATTTGTTTGTTCTAGAATAACTTATATTACAATATTATTATATTATTCCATAGAGATATATGAAAATTTAAATATCTATTTAGACTATTTTATATAATATATATGTGTTGCAAGATCAAAGCAAATACTAAAATCTAAGATATATTAAACTTTATTTAATGATAATATAAAACTTTATTTAATTGCGAGTATTATGGTTATGGTTAGTATTAGGGTTAAGGTTAGTGTTATGGTTAGGGTTAAGATTTAGATCATGGTTCGAGTTAGATTTATGATTAGGGTTAGGGTTATGGTTAGCATTAAGGTTTAGGATTATAGTTAGGATTATGGTTAGGGTTAGGGTTATGGTTACTGTTTAATATTAGGGTTAAATTTATGGTTAAGGTTAGGGTTTAGTGTTAGGGTTACAATTATAACTAAGGGTATGGTTAGGATTAGGATTCACTTTATGGTTATGTTTTGGATTAGAGTTAAGGTTAGGATTATGGTCACGGTTAAGGTTTATATCATGGTTAGGGTTAGGAATATGATAACGGTTACGGTGTATATCATGGTCGAGGTTAGCATCAATTTTTTGTTTTCATATAGGATCATGGTTAGAGTTAGGGTTAGTATTGGGGTTAGTCTTAGTGATTATAATTTGGGTAAAGTTCAAAGATTATAATTAAAATTAGGATTAAGGTTAGGGTTAGGTCTAGAATTATAATTAGGATTAGGGTTAGGGTTAGGGTTAAGATTGCATAGAAAGATATTCTATGATGATAGCTATGAGAGCTAGGGTTTGGGTCAGGATTAGGGTTGTTAGGGTTAGGGTCTAGATTAGAGGGAGTTATAGTATTATAGATAAAATAATAGTTATAATTGGTTTTAATTAATGATTATAGTTATTATTGTAGGATAATGCTTGGGGTAAGGGTTTAGGTTCAGGTTCAATTAGAATCAGTATTAGGATTAGGGATAGGATTTAATTAGGATTAGGGTTAGCATTACAACTAAACTAAGGTTAAAGTTAGTGTTATAATTTAAGAAGGGTTAGGATTCAAGGGTAAAGCATGTTGTTAGGGTTAAGACTAAGTATTATTGTTAAGGTTAGGGTTAGAATTACTATTAGGGTTAGGGTTATAATTATAATTAGCGTCAGTGTTAAAGATTATAATTAAAATTAGAGTTAGGGTTAGGGCTAGAATTAGGGTTATAACTATAATTAGTGTAAGGGTTATAATTATGTTTAGTATTGGGGTTAGTCTTAGTAATTATAATTAGGGTAGGGTTTAAAGATTATAAATAGTGATTATAATTTAAACTAGGGTTAGGGTTAGAGTTAGGGTTAGAATTAAAATTTAGGATTAGGGTTAGGGTTAGGCTTAAGATTGCAATGAAAGATAGTATGTGATGATAGCTATAAGAGAAGGGGTTTGGGTTGTCAGGTTTAGGGTTAGATATAAAGTTAGGTTTATGGTCATTATTAGGTTAGGGTTAGGGTTAGGGTCTAGATTAGAGGGTGTAATAGTATTATAGATAAAATAATAGTTGTAATTGGTTTTAGTAATGATTAGAGTTATTATTGTTGTCTAATGCTTGGGGTAAAGGTTCAAGTTCAATTAGAATTAGTATTAGGGTTAGGGATAGGGTTTAATTACAACTAAATTAATAAAGCTTTGTTTGAAGGTTAACATTAGAATTCAATTAGGGTAATGGGTTATGTTAGCATAAAGATTGGGGATAACATCAAGCATAGGTTGGATTTACAATAATGGTTACTTTAGGGTTATGGTTGACGTTCAAAATAGGGTTTAAATAGCAATTATGATTAAGGTTAATTTTAGGGTTAGGATTATGGTTAGGGTTAAGGTTTACTATTATGGAACATAACTTTATGGTTAGGGTTTAGTGTCAGGGTTACAATTATGTTTAGGGTTTACATCAAAGTTAGGGTTACAATTAGGGTTATGGTTCAATTACATTAAGGTTAGTGTTAAATTGGTGTTAACGTTCTATTAGGATTAGGGTTTGGGCTAGGTTAAGGTTAGGAATAGATTATGATAAAATCTCAACTTGAATTAGGGTTGCATTTAGGGTAGGATTGTTGTCAGGGTTAGGGTTTAGGATTATGGTTAGGTTAGAGTTAGGATTAGGGTTGGGGTTAGGATTATGATTAGGGTTATGGTTAAGTTTATTGTTTACATCATGTTTGGCATTAAGGTTAGGTTTAAGATGATGGTTAGGCTTAGGCTTAGGGTCATAGTTAGGATTATGGTTAGGGTTAGGGTTTACATCAAGCTAGGGTCAAGGTTAAGATTAGGGTTTGGGTCAAGGTTAGGGTTACGATTCAGGCTAGGGTCATTATTAATATCATGGTTTGAATTAGGTTTAGGCTTAGGGTTAGGGTGAGGATTATGGTTAATGTTAGGGTTTAAGATTAAGGATAGGGTTAGGGTAATGGTTTGAGTTAGGGTTTAGGGTTCGCACTAGGATTATGGATAGGATTTACTCTTAGGATTAAGGATAGGTTTTGGGTTTTGGTTAGGGTTAAGGTTAGGGTTAGGGTTAGGGTTTAGGTTTGGGTTAGGGTTATGGTTAGGATTAGATTTTAGGGTAGAGACTAAGTATTATTGTTAGGGTTATGGTTTAGGGTTATGGTTAAGATTGTAGTTAGTTTTAGGATTTAAATATAGCTCAATTTATAGCTTAATTAGAATTATGATTCAAACATAGTTAGGGTTATTGTTACATTTACTTAGGGTTATGGTTAGGCTAGAATTAGGGTTACTATTATGCTATAATGCTTGGATTCATTTATATTTAGATTAGGAGAATAATAATTATGATTAAGGTTATGGTTAGGGTTTGAGAAGGGTTAGGGATAGTGTTGGTGTAAATAATTATTCATCTTGGATATTATTACATTTACTTAAGTTTAATTAGGAAATGCATTTCATAGTAGATTGGGTATGAGACACTTGGGTGTTTGCGCCACATTGGGATAGTGTGTGTAGGAGAATTTCCACCTTTTATGGACTTATCTTGTTGTTACACTCCACATTTAGTGGGTGATCCACCTCATGTGTACTATTATATTATTTCTCCTACCTACCCATACCTATTTCCTACCTACCCTTGTTTCTTATTGAGCCACATGTCATGTTTGTGTGTTCACATATCCATAGCCTTTCCTATATAAGCAGGCTCATCTACATTGTATGTAATTGAACTATTGATCATTTTCTTTTGATGAGAATATAGTTTATTCTTGTCCTATATTTTGTCTCTATTTTACTTTTCATTGAGATCTTGATCTTGGAAAAATATCACATAGTATCAGAGCCATTGGGGCTTCATTGATTGGTTTTTGGAGACATTGTGGAAGGCTTCTATTTTTGGATCTGAGGGACTGCATTTTTTGGAGGCATCTTAGAGCATTTTCAACCTCACCATTGCGTCCAGGAGGCCATTTCCATAAAAATCAAGTATAAATTTGACCTATTTTGGTGAAAATCAATTTTTGGGTGTGGAGGAAATTTTCTGCCCAATTTGAGCGGTACGGTATGGAGTTTTCGGATTTTTTTTCAAAAAAAATTTTTTTTTCCTAAAAATTATTTTCCAGTTTGAAATTTTTTTTGAAAAAAATAAATAAATAAAATTTTGGAAATTATTTTTTGGGATCCATGCCTTCTGCCCAGTCAGCAGTGCCATGTCAGCAATGCCACATCAACAGTTCAGTTGGCTGCCAAATCACCCTGCCATGTCAGCAGCGCCCTGTCAGCAGTCTAGTTTGCTATCAAATCACCCTGCCATGTTAGCAGCGCAGTTGGTTGCCACATCACTTGGCAAATCACTTGCACATTCAGTGCCAAGTCAGTGCCCAGTCAGCCATGAAGTTTGGGCGACGGTCATACGGTTGTCAAATTTAACCCCCCAGTTCACCGACGTTATCATTTTTTCAAAAATTCTGTAACCCCTCTCATTGAGCTTTTTGATTTTGTAGTTCAACTTCAAATGACCATATCTTCTAAGTTTCCTCCATTAACTCCTCATAATTATGCTACTTGGAAAATTGATGCATGGAGTAAACTTATGGAAAAAGGACTAACTCATTACATTGATGGAGCTATTGTTGCTCCTGCTGATCCTAAGGTTGATCTAGTTGGTCACTTGGATTGGCTCACTAAAAATATCATGGCAATTGGTACCTTAAGAAAGTATGTATCAAAGGATCTCATTTTTCATATTGAGAAGTGTACTCTAATCAAGGATGCTTGGCAAAAGTTTCAAGACTTATATGGTCAAGCTAATGAGATTAGGGGATATCAAATTGATAGTGATCTCACCATGTTGGATCCCAAGAACTTTGATACTATACAAGATTATGTGACTAAGGCAAATGAGTTGAGGGCACAACTCAAAGATTGTGGCATTGATAAGAAGGATACTCAATTGATATTCAACTTGATAGGCAAGCTTCCACAAGAATATGCAGCATTTGTTTCTAGTTTCCAAACCCATAGGATGACAATGGGTTCAAGCTACACAATACCTACATTTGATACTTTCAATGAAATGTTGATGATGGAACAAACTAAGTTGATAAGCATAGGCATTCTTAAGGGTTCTAAGTCTGAAGCATTAGTGGGAAATCAAGGGAACAAAGGAAATCAAGGAAAGGACAACTCAAACAAGAAGAAATGGAAATCAAAGCCTAAGGACAAAGCACCATCTTCTCCACAACAAGGAGATTCATCCTCTTCCAAGAGGGATATTTCACCAAAGAGGGAGAGACCTACTTGTGCCTATTGCAAAAAGTTTGGTCATGAGGAGCATCGTTGCCATTCTAAGAAGATTGATGAGCTCACACATATCATCAAAAAGCATAACATTGATTTGCCTAATGTCTACAAGAAGGATGATTCATCAACTTCCACTTCCACACATTCAAAAGGAAAAGGGCAAGCATTCATGGCTTCTACAAGTGGGAAGACTCACTCTTTTGGGACAAGAAAAGGAAAAGCTCTATGTGCTACTATTAGTCATGATTCAAAGAGATGGCTTCTAGATTCAGGGGCTTATCATCATATGGCATCTTCGTAGTCTATGTTCTCTACATTTGATACTTGCACCATGCCACAGATATTGATGGGCAATCATACATACATGGATGTGATTGGGAAAGGATCCATTGACATTGGGGATAACTCCTTCAATAATGTGTTGTGTGTACCCCACTTGACAAACAATTTCCTTTCTATCTATCAAATCACACATGGTGCAACTAAGAGAGTTGTGGAGTTCACACCTGAGTCAGTTTTCATTAGAGACTTGGAGACTAGAGCTATCATTGTGACTGGGTTGGTTGATCATGCATCTCAGTTATACTCCTTTTGAGATTTTGTTGATGATGATGATTTCACTTTTAATCATTCTACACATGATGATCACACTTCTTGTGATGGTTTAGTTTTTGAGGAGAACTTTGGACACTTGAACATAGGGATTCTAACATGTGACCCCATTCTTGAGCCTTGTATTTCATCTCCTCATATTGATATCACATAACCTATTGCACCTGATGATGTGGATAGTGCGACAGTTTTGCCTTCATGTGATTCAGTGCAATAGGATATTCATTGTCTTCTAGCTTCAGATTCATGGGATGATTACTTGACAGACATTGCAGGTTTATTTATGGAATCCTACATTGCACATTTGGGAGACATCATTGATGACATTCATCTTCTCTTTGATGAAGGTGATCCTTCTTTGATTGTTGCGAGGGAACACTCTGACCCTCTTGTTCATTCTCTACCTGATCATTCTTTTCAGGTTGAAATGATTGTGGATACTTATGTACAGCAGTTGGAGGAGGTCTCTTTATTTTTTGAGGAGATATGTGAGTCTTTGGGACATGTTCTACATCCATCTCCACTAGATCTTGGAGTGCCTTTTTCAACAGTGTGGCATAGTTTACCACCTTTGGAGGAGGTATCTTTCAGCATTGACATGGGGACACTTGAGCAATTTACAAAGATTCCTTTCATCATGAGTTTTCTTCATACATCTTCCCTTCGTGATTGGGGAGACTTCATGGATACACCTTTGGTTTTGTTTCTTCCTAAGGGGAGGAATGTTGTTCGATGTTCATGGAGTAGTTTCTTCATACATCGAGATTCTATCATTGGTGCAGATTCCACATTGAGGGGGGGCTTCCTAGCTTCTCTTCTTCTCTCATATGGGGGGGACTTTTTCCTCACATGGGGTTTTGTCCTTCACATTCTTCTATGAGAGTTCTCTTGTATGTTTTTCATCTCTCTTTTGGGGGAGGGTTTTTTCCCATTGGGTTTTTCTCTCTTTCCCCACTTTGTGAGAGATTTCATTACATTGGTTTGCATGCATTTGCATTTGTACATGGGTACCTAACATGGCCTCGCAGCTGGGACCCATCTTGCATTACTTAGTTCCATTGTAGACTTAAGTGCATTCCCCTAAGTTGCACTTAAGGGGGGGTGTTGGTGTAAATAATTATTCATCTTGGATATTATTATATTTACTTAAGTTTACTTAGGAAATGCATTTCATAATAGTTTGGGTATGAGACACTTGGGTGTTTGTGCCACATTGTGATTGTGTGTGTAGGAGAATTTCCACCTTTTGTGGACTTATCTTGTTGTTACACTCCACATTTAGTGGGTGATCCACCTCATGTGGACTATTATATTATTTCTCCTACCTACCCACACCTATATCCTACCTACCCTTGTTTCTTATTGAGCCACATGTCATGTTTGTGTGCTCACATATCCCTAGCCTTGCCTATATAAGCAGGCTTATCTACATTGTATGTAATTGAACTGTTGATCAATTTCTATTGATGAGAATACAATTTATTCTTGTCCTATATTTTGTCTCTATTGTACTTTTCATTGAGCTCTTGATCTTGGCAAAATCTCACAGATAGAATTATGATTAGGGTTAGGGTTTGGATCATCATTAGGATTAGAATTAGATTCAAGGTTTGGGATAGGGATAGAACCTTGGTATTAAAGATAGAACCCCAAGTTTAGTGAGTCACATATTTGTAAATTTACAATATGTTTTAATTAATTTGAAATGGATATAATAATTTAAGAAAATACAAAACGAAAAATAAATTTAAAATTATAATAAATCTATTAAAACAGATTTTCATTTTTAAAGCCAAAAACATGAAATATTAAAAAATAATATATACTATAATTTATATAAATTTTATGAAATATTAAAAATAAGTTACATGTGCATATACATGACTAAGATGGTGGTAATTGCACAGATTGAGCTCAAACCTTCTAAGCAATTGGTAAGTTCTTATCAATCAAACTTTTCACAAAAATGAACTTAAAGTCCTAAAATCATGAAATAATATTAATCAACCTTTCTATCTATCCTTGGTACTGCACAATTAGTAAAATTTATAAGCATTGTATAATTCATTTGGATCTCTTATTAGAGAAAATTTTAAATGCATTGTAAAAATTTTAATTGACATTGATTTTCTATTGTTAATCTAATTGACATATTTATCGACAAGAAAACTGACCACCAAGAAAATGTCCAACTTTATAATATTCAAATTAGCAAATTGTATTCATAGATTCAATTGAAAGGATTATTAATATGATTTACAATTAATTTATATTAAATATATGAAATAAAATCTTGATAGTATAAAATAGATAATAATCTACTTAGAACACCATCATTGATCTGATTTTTACGCTTATCAAAAGAATAATATTATTTTAGTACAATTTATTTTGTGCATTATTAATATCTATTAAATCCTTCCTTGTCTATAACTCCATCTTTGATAGTATTTTATTTGAATTCATATAATATACTTAGAACACATCTGTAAAAGTGAGATAACTATAAATTTTAAAAACATTTAACACAATTAAATCTCAATTTTTTTATATGCAAACTATAATAGTATTCAAATAGGGTTAGGATTTAAGGATAAAGCATGGTGTGAAGGTTAGGACTATATAATAAAGCTTGATTTTAAGGTCAAAGTTAAGGTTTAATTAGGTTTATCTATATAAGGATTATTGTTAGGGTTATGGTTCAATTAATTTTAGGATTAGGGTTCGGATTATGATTATTATTTTTATTAAGGTCTATGATTTTGGTTAGGATTATGGTTAGGATTAGGAATATGCTTATGGCTAGAGCTAGGTTTACTTCATGTTTAGTATTAGTGTTAAGGTTAGGGCTAGGGCTAGGATTTAGGGTTAGAATTTAAAGTTAGGGTTAGGATTATGTTTAGGGTGAGGGTATACATCATTGTTAGGGATAGAGTTAGGGTTAGCAATATGTTTTGCATTATATTTAGGGTTAAGTTTTTAGGGTTATGGTTAGGTTTTATTGTAAAGGATGATGAATATTCATAGTTATGGTTATGTTACAGTTGCTATTATAGGACAATGCATTCATAAAACTTATTGTCATTTTATTATAAAATATTAAAAGGTCCTTCATTATTATGTCTTTTTCTTATGAATTGGTTTTCATTATTTAAATATTTTTATGAGATTAATACCTTTAAATTGTGTTGTAATAAAATAAAGGAATTTTAAAATAGATTAAACTTAGTTTTAATTAAAATAATCTTATTAATAAAAATATTAAAATAGTTTAAACTTTATTTTGATTAAGATTTACTTGTTTTATTCTAACTCTACTCTTATAAAAATTAAACACTAACCCAATACAACCCTAACCCTAACCATAATTAAACCACAATCTTATTCAAGGGTTTAACATTTGAGAAATATAAATTTGATTTTTTCAATATAGAAACATTATATTTTGATGACTAAAATTATTTGTTCAAATATGTGATTTTGATTTTTTAATTTAGAAAAATTAAATTTTATGTTTACA